>NC_133618.1:487942616-488115116 GCF_048593235.1 Sminthopsis crassicaudata | reverse complement strand
CCAGAAAAATGGCTTTGTCCAAATTCCTTCCTGACTAATTTCATGACTTGTTGCTTTAAGTGCTTTATGTGGATATCTTAAGAAAACGAGAGGTGGAAGATATGATTGGTCAATGAACAAACATTTGTCAAGCACCTACAATGTGTCAAAGCACCTAGGCACTTTGCTAGGGAAAGTTGGTACAAATGCATAGAATGAAAAAAATCCTTACTCTCAAGGAGTTTATATTGGCCAAATTGTAATATAAGCACATAGAAAATAAATGTAAAGAGAATAAATGTGAATAAATAAATGTGATGACTAGTCATCAAGAATCACTGAGATTTAGAATTGAAGAATACTTCTGAGATCATACAGATGATTCTTTTTTTCCTTTGTTCTTTTCATTTATATTCTTGTAATCATTGTATAGTTTGTTTTCCTGGATGCTGCTTACTTTTCAAAATTTCACTGAAGTCGTCTCAAGTTTTTCTGAATTCTTTAAAGTCATCACATTTTATGGCATATTTCCATTATATGGATGTTCCATAATTGGTTTAGTCCTTCTTTGATCAGTGGGAGTCTTTGCTTTCAGTTGTTTTCCAGTCATGCCCCACCCTTTGTAAACCTTTTTATTTTGGTTTTGTTTTGTGACAAAGATGCTGGAGGAGTTTGCCATTTCTCCAGCTCATTTTGTAAATAAGAAAACTGAGGCAAACAGGGTTAAATGTCTTGCCTAAGATCACAGTTAGTAGTATCTGGGTCCAGATCTGAACTTGGAAAGATGGAGTCTTTTTTACTTTAGGCTCTGCACTATATCCACTGCACCAGTTTTTGCTGCCACAAAAATTATATATATGTGTGTGTGTGTGTGTGTGTGTGTGTGTGTGTGTGTGTGTGTGCGTGTGTTGGAATTAGGAAGACTTGATTTTAAATTGTTCATCAAGCATATATTAGCTGTCTAATCCTGGCCAGCCAAGTCATTTAAACTCTCTCTGAACAGTTTCCTCACCTTTTAAAATGGAAGGATGAAACATGGCCTATAATGGTCCCTTCCAACTTAGAGTTATGATCTCATGGTATATGTAGTATCTTTTTGACTATCTTTGACCTATAGCAATATATGCTTCATAATCATATGTCTGATTCAAAGGTTAGGGATATTTTAGTTTCTTAGCACACATTTCAAATGTTTTCCAGAATGGTTGGACCAATTCACTGATCTCTAGGAGTGAGCCTAGCTTTCCACAGCTCTTTCAACACTATTTCCATTTTTTGTCACTTTTGTCAATTTTCTTTGTGTAAAATAAAACTTTAGAGTTGTTTTGTTGAATATTTCTCTTATTAGTAGTGATTTGAGCAATCTTTCATATTGTTAAACTGTTTATATTTCTTCTTTTGAGAACTTTATATCTACTGGGGAATGATGACTTAAATTGCTTTTCTACAGAAAGATATCGGATTTTTATCGATAGATATTTGATGCAAAGATTCTTTTCCTCATTACCAGTAGTCTATTTTCAAAATGGTCGCATCTCATTTAATAAAGTAGATTTTATGGGTCCTCATAACATGTGATAAAAACAATAAATAATATTTTAAATATAATGAAAGAATTCCTTGTTAAAAGAAACTTACTTGGAAAATTGATTTGTAAAGCAAAGAAAGAATTCTTCTATATTCCTGAAGAAAAAAATATTTGTAGTCAAAGCTGAGTATATAAATTCAAGCTCTGTTAATTATTATTTTTGTGACTTTGGGCAAGTATTTCTTCCTCTTTGGACTTCAATTTACTCATCTATAAAATGAAGGAGTTGAATTGGTAAATTTCTAGTCTGCCTTCTTAACTTTAAATTCTGTCATACCAGAATTCTTTTGTTAGGTCTGAATTTTCATATATTGAGCTTTATTTATTAACATTCTGAACTTGTGCAAAATTAAACTTTTTTCCTGTCTTTCTAGTCCATAGATTTTTGTTAATTTCTAAGTAAAATTTTATTAAATATTTCTGTTTTTTAAAATGATCAATCTATCTTATCAATATTGCCCCCCTAGGAAAAAACAAAAAAACACACAGCAGAGTAAAACAGAACTTCATATTATCTCAAGGTAATTTCACTGACTTTTAAAATCTTTAAATTAAAATTTTAAATTAAAAATAAGGGACCTTTTAGAAAGAGATAACACCAGTAGTAACCATCTGCCATCTATCTATCTATTTATCTATCTGTCCCCTTTCATCACCATTTCTCCTCTCTCAGAGAATTATATATTTAGGGGACTCTCTACCCATACAGGAAATGAATTCACTGATATATCTTTGTGAATAATCTGGTGATTTGTTTTCATCACTCACATTCCAGGTCACTTCATCTTCAGCTGCATCCTAAACCACAATTCCATGCTTTCTTTTTCTTTTAGTAGTTTATTTTGATGGTACTAAAGACAGAACTAGGTCCTTCTTGTATGATGCCATATTACATACTCCAAATCTTCAGGACCAATAATTACTATCAGCTCTGTAGAATATGTAGCATTCTATAGAATATGCATTTTTTAAAAACATATTTTTCTTCTTTCTACCATTTTCTCTTCCTTTCTTTTTCTCTCTTCTCTCTCTCCTTTACCCCATCCATTTTATCTTCAGTTTTCCTTTTGCAACCTATTCATTCTCTCTCTGTTTTGTCTCTTCTCATCTTCCTCTCTCTCCATATTTTTCATTTTATGTTAATGTAACAAGCTCAGTAAGATTTTTTTTTTTTTGATATAAGGGTTTTTAACCTACTGCCTGCCTGTCTTTGGCCTTGTTTTTAAGCACTATTTTGATAACCATATTTGAATAAAAATTTTTTTTAAGGTCCTATATATTTTATTGAATGCATTTCAAAACAGTATTTAAAAGGGGTTCACAGATTTCACTGGACTATCAGAAAGGTCTAGGATATGAGAAAATGCCCCAAAGGATAACCTGAGAGAAGAACTTCCCTGAAAGGTTAGTATCATTTCTCTGAATGAAATTAAAGGATGGACCTTGGCCAGTCTCACCAGGTGTAGTGTTAATTTTGAAGTAATAGGCTTTTAACACCAGATTAATCTCCTCAAGGAGGGCTCTTTGTTCTAGGCTCAGACAAAGTCGTGCAGTCGGCCTTAAAAGGAAAAAAAAAATAGCTGTTTCATTTTATATTGGAAAAATACAATGTGACATCTGGAGAATAAATTGTTCAGTCAGCCAGAAATACGCCTTGTAAAAATTGCTTAGGTTTCTGTAACAAGATTATTTACTGCGAGTGTTCACCTATAATACAGCACACTTTTGAAATGGACCTTTTATGAAACACATCAAGAACTGTAGAAATGTATTCAGTGCATTAATCTACAACACTGCACACTTTACAACACTTTTAGAACAGATTTCAAAACTCAGGCCATCTAATGAGATAGAAAAGTACCCCCCTCCCTTTATTCATTCCAGTCATGTTTATACTGAGCCCTTAGGGTATTTAACATAATGTAATAGGCTTGGAAAAAAAAACACAATACACACATACACTCATATGTACACACAAACACACACACACACACACACACAAAACAAACAAAATGTGTTCTGCAGATGAGCACTCAGTGCAAGATGGTTTGGGTCCATGTTTCAATAGTTTCCCTTCTCTCTGTCTGTATATATGTGTATATGTATATGTATACGTAAGACAAATGCCCCATGTCTTGGGCACTAGGACTTTATTACTATTTTAAAGCCTTGACTTAAATCCAAATGAGAGATCTCTCAGGCATCATCAGTCACTCCTCATAACTGCAGCTACATTGATAAGCTTGGTGGCAGTTTTGGTGACAGGTGGATGGGGATTGTGCACCAATTCAAGTTGTGCCATTTATAAGCTCTAAATTCAATGTGCTTCATTATAGTGGAAGTTGAAGGACCCAGGTGACGAGAATCTACAGGTGGATAGCATGCTTCAATGTTGGTGAATGGGGAGAATAAATATGGCCCAGACCTTGAGAGCAAAAATTCAGTTGAAAGGACCCTAGCTCTGAAATTAGAAGATCTGGATTCAAGCCCAGTCTTTAATGTTTGATATTTGTATGACCTTGGGCAGCCGAACATTCCCAAACCTCAGTTTCCACATCTGTAAAAGTGGCTGTTGGACGGGGTGGCCTTGAAGGTTTCTTCCAGCTCTAGAGCAGTGAACTTCTCCTGTAAGTCTGATTAAAAGAAAAGGCTCTTGCTATACAAATATGGACTATTTGGAATAGGCTGCATCCTTTCAACTGAAGCTAAACTGGGCTCCTGCCTCAGCTCTAGGAGAGGATGACTGGGGAAGGAGATTGCTGAATGATTTTTTAGTCTGACAGAAATGATCTTTGGACTCCAGTCCTTTGGGACTCTCTTTATTCCAGTGACATTGATGTTGAAGTTAGGAGAGCCAGGTACACAGCCAGATTAATAGGCTTCCAACAGATACCTTCAGAAATTCCTTACTAAGTGGCAGAGATCAGCTAATTTCTCAGCTGGCACCTCCTCTCTTCTCAGCATCATCACAAGGGGAAACTTGCATTAAGCTCAAATTAGAGCCATTGACAGTGATGCATGGTCTGCGCTGTGGAGGATGGAGTTCAGGAAGAATTGGCAAGCCCATTTCCAAATGTCTCAGCTCTCCCAGCTCTGAGGAGAGGCACCAAAAAGCCAAAGTGCTGTAGTCCCCTTTTTTTTCACTTGTTTCTTTGGTTTCTGACCTTGTGTGATAGAAGGAGCACTGTCTATAAAAAACAGGGCCCTTGGATTTGAAATCTAACTCTTCTCCTAATTAGCTGTATGACATAGAGCTGGCCACTTGATTTCTTTGGGTCTCAGTTTCCTCATCTGTAAAATGAGTGGCTTGGACTAGATGACTTTGAGACTTTTTTTTAGCTCTAAATCTAATGATCCAAGGACCTTGTGTCCTTTCCCTGTATGCCTAATTTGTGGAGATGTGAGAGCCACTGCTTTATTATTGCTTCCATCACTCTTTAGGGCTTTCTTTCAGGCCTTAGCTCTTTTAAAGGAAAAAAAAAAACAACTTTCTCATAGTTTGGAAAACTTCCAACTTTCCTCAGAAAGTTTCTTTTTCTCATTTTGTGTTTCTTCCCCACATTTGTTCTTTTCAAGCTTTTGTGGCTTAATTCCAATTTCAATTCTCTCAGGAAGCCTTTCTCATCTGGTCCAGTTCAAGATGATTTTCTTCTCTCCAATATTCTATAGTGAGCCACACATTCCAACCCCTGGTCATATACTGCTTTCTTTATTCTTAGAACTACATTTATGGTAGGGAAATAGGGATCTGGCTCCTGAGCCAGGTTCTCTAGCATCCCAGGTTCATACTTCTCTTTCTTTGTGGTCCTGAGCTCATTATCCATCATTTCATGGGAGCTTTGCTTTCCCTAAGCCCTAAGCCAGCTGAGAAATTTTCCTTATTTGCCCTTGAGTCAGCGTTTCCTTGTCTCTTTAATGTTTCCCCCCAAAATTCTGTCATTGTGCATTTCTCCTCTGGCACAAATGTACCCAGATGAATTGATGTCCCTTTCCCAAATACCTTATCAAATGAATATAGACCTGGGCTCACAATATGTATTGGGTAAATACTTTTTGAATTGAATTGGATTGTTTACACCCTCCCTTTCGGGGGTTGCATGGGAGGGTCCTTTATAATTTCTGGTTCTCTCAGGTCTCTCCAGGCCAACCAAGTCTGTCCCACATGAAGAGACTGGTTCTGATTCTGGAGACTGGTAAAGGAGAGACAGAAATGGCTATATAACTCCAGGAATCCCTTCTCTTGTTTTATGTTCTATAAGAGAACTGGAGGAATTCTATTCTAAAACTCTCCAGAAGCCTAGCCTGAAGGCCTTATACCTATTCCTGCTCTCAGGAATCTCAGAGATCTATTTCAGGAGGGGAGATCAATAACCTATGCAGATGATTGTTTAGTAGTTTACAAGACCAAAGGAAAAGAACACTTCCTGAAAGGGTGGGGGTGGTTGCTGGGGCAAGATAGTGCCCTAAGAATCCAGTATCAAGCTAGAGGTCCTGGTAATGAAATCTGAGGGTTAGATAGGTTGGTGCTGGACTGGAGTCAGGAAAACCCAGGCTTCCAGTCTAGCCTTAGATACCTTAACTGAGTGACTCTGAGCAAATCACTTTTCTTTGCAAAATGGGGATAATAATAACCCTCACTTTGAAGAGTTGTTGTGGGGATCAAATGAGACAGACTTGTAAAGCTCTTTCCAAACCTTAAAGCTCTCTATAAAATCTAGTTGTTATTATTATTAATTATATAACTATTATACAAAAGGAAAGTTATAACAGTAATTTAAATCTGGAGGAAGTTAGCATGACTCTGGGGAGAATATGCCAAGAAGTGGGCATTGGTCACACAATGATTTATGTCATTGGACTTTACTGTATATGTGGTCAAAGAGCTTTTTCTATCAGAAGAGACACTATACTCATATCCATAATAAATACGTAATTCTAAAACCTGAGATTATATGTGGAAACAACAGAATCCCCGGAAAACTACTTTTTAAGTACTCATTCCTCTTGGAGTGTAGTGGAAAGGACACTGAACAAGCCAGAGAATCTGGATTCAAGTTTTATCTACTTACTACCTAATTGTTTTTGGGCAACCTCCCTGAGTCTAGTTTCCTATTCTGTAAATTAATAGAGTTGGAGATGACTGTACTTTAGAGTCTTTCATTCTGGAATCATCTCAATAGTCTTTTCCAATAACTCTCAAAAAGTGACATATGGGGATAACTTAATGTTTGGAGCAAAATTAAGTTTAGAGGTTTTCTACCTCTGGGATTAGAAAGTTGAGATGACCATTTTTAAAAAACATGTATATTGATGATTGGTGGGGGAATTTAGGGAGCAGTAATTGTGTGTCATTCCACATTTTTTTGGGGGGGAGAAATATGGATTGAAAAAATTAGAAAAACCTTGTTTTTATCTGAGAGGAGTTCTGCGATATTGAGAAAGTGACTAGGTTCTTCAACTTTTGAAAGTCAGTCAAGAAATGCCAACAATATATTTTGATATTATCCTCTGATGGTCCCTCAAAGCCTCAATTCTTTCAGGTATAAAATAAAGGTTAATTTAATTTAATTAAAAGATAATTTATTCCACAAGATCCCTTTTAACTTGAAATATATCATTATAGTCAGATACTGTTTATTCATTTAAATTTAGTAAATATTTAGAAAAGGCAGTGTGATATTGGCTGTTTTGGAGGGATGAAAGAGAAAAAGTTTTAGAAAACAAGATTTTGCAAATGTGAATCTTGAAAATTATTTTTGCATGTATTTGGAAAAATCAAATATCACTGAAAGATTAAAAAGAAAAAAGAAGGAAAAAAGAGAGGGCAATATGGAACACTATTGGACACAGAACTGGCCTTGAAAGCAACATTAAAACCTCTCTTTTGCCTGCTGCTGTGTCTTTGACCTTGGTCATATAACTTCTCCATGCTGTTTAAAAATATATGTTGCAGAGAATTTGCCAGTCTGCTTTGGCAGAGGACTTCCTCATGAGGAAACCCCTTTACAAGGTGAAACCACACATCTGGAACAACAAAAACAGTGTCCGGTCCATTAGGTAGGACTTTGGATGAAAGACAGACGAATTTAAATCCAGTTTCAGATGCTTAGTAGTTGTGTGACCTTTTGACCAAGTCACATAACCTCAGTTTGCTTCAGTTATCTCAACTGTAAAATGGGGATAGTAATAGCACCTCCCTCCCAGGATTGTTGTAAATATTAATTAAAATAATATTTGTAAACTGCTTAGCACAGTGACTGGCACATTCATGGTTGTTGGATCTTTTCAGCCATGTGTAACTTATGAGATCATTTGAGGTTTTCTTGGCAAGAATACTGGCATGATTCCCATATTTACTTCTTTAGCTCATTTTAAAGATGAGAAATTTCAGGTAAAGAAGATCAAGGTAGTGAGAACAGATTTGATTTCTCAAAGTTGAGTCTTTCAGACTCTAGGCTTGGTGCTCTATCCACTGCACTCTTTTGCTGCCTAGTACATAGGAAGCATTATATCAATTATAGCTATTATTATTTTTGTAATTATCATCTTATGGCATCAGTCAATAATTGCCTGATTGAGATGATTTATTACTATCATTATCACATGACACAATACCTAGTATTGGGCAAACAGACCATAGACCTTGCTCTCAAGAGCTTACAATCTAATGACAAAATTCAAAAAAAAAGCAATAACATCAAGAGTGATAAAATCATAGATTTAGAGCTTTTAGGGACTTCAAAGTCCAACTAATCCAATCCTCACATTTTACAGATGAGAAAACTGAGGTTGAGAACAATTTCAGGTTAGAATTTTAATGAACTCTTCCAATTCTAAAATTCTCTTTCCAGCATAACAACCTTTTTTGTGTGAGATAAATTAAAATAAGAGTTTTAGATAAAAGGTCTGTAAAAAATGTAGAGGGAGATAGGACTTTCGCCTGTATATTGCAGGAATTGTGGTGGCGTCAGGGAAGGAGACATGGGTGTGGCCACTCACTCAGACTGGAGCCATTGTATACATAGAAGCACCATGTGCCTCCTACTTCCCAAGCTTTCACAAACAGTCTAGGAATGGAACATAGACATTAACAGAAAGAGGAAAAAAACCTTAGGATTGTTGACTGCCATTTGAAGCAATATACTGAAATGAACACTGAGTCGAACTTAATTACTTTAAGTGAATTAAAGCTTTGATGATGGCAGGATGTGTCTCCTGACATCTCTACAATACGTACACAGAGTCTCATTTGGCTGGTGACAGTCACTTCATTTTCTAGATGTTGCATTTACTTCTTTAGCAAAGTGGCTGGCAGAGGGTTTGTTTCTATTTCTAATGAAGCTTTAATATGACTGCTGTTTTTCTAACCAAAATAGTATCACTGATTTCATCCCTATTGGGAATTGTTTGTCATTCCTAATCCAGAAATACAAAATGTGCACTTACAAGGTAGTGACAAGACAGAACAAACAGACTTTTGTTGTTGTGGTTCAGTCATATTCAACTCTTCATGGCCCTATTTGGAATTTTCTTGGCAGAAATGCTGGAGGGGTTCATCACTTCCTTCTCTAGCTCTTTTTACAGATGAGGTAACTGAGACAAACAGAGTTAAGTGACTTGCTCAGGGTCACACAGCTAGGTAAGTATCTGAGGCTGGATTTGAACTCAGGTTTTCCTGACTGCAGGCCCAATTCTTTAGTGACTGTGCCACCTAGCTACCCCTGATACAAATATGGGCTTTAGAATTTGATAATGCTTGGGAAGCTTAGATACTTTTAAAAGTTTTCAAAAAGTTATATTTTTCCCTCTACCAGCAGACAGATTTTAGAATCCTTCTTTAGCATCTCTCTGGAGGCTAGTCTCTTTACTTCAAAGGATAACAGAGCTGAGAGAAACTTTAGAAATAATTTCTCAAATCCTTTTATGTTACAGATAACAGTTGACATTTATATAGTGCTGTAAGGTTTTGAAGTGCTTTAAAATATTTTATTTTATTCTTGCAACAATTCTGGGAGAGGTGCTGTTATTATCTACATTTTAGAGATGAGGAAACTGAGGCAGGCAAAAATGAAATCACTTTGCCTAAGATAATAATACATATCTGAGGTCAAATTTGAACTCAGTTCTTCTTGACTCCAGTTCTATCACTTAATCCAATGAGCTACATGGTTATATATTACATGAGGATAAGAAGAAAGAGAGCTGCAGAAAAGTTAAGGTTGTATAGTATATGAGGCAGAGTGAATAAGAGCAAGCTCCTTGACTCTATAGAACTAGAAGACATCAGCACCATAACTGAAATTTGATGCTTACCTATGTGAGCAGCAGATCATACAATATTCCTAGGCCTCAGTTTCCTTATTCACTTATCTGCAAAAATGAAAGAACTCAGGATAGATTCTGAGGACTTTTGATCTGAAGTGACTTTCCCAGAGTCACACAGGTGACTTAGGCAGAATTTGAACCTAAGATCTCAAACTCCAAATCCTACATTCTCTCTACTGTACATATTGCCTCTTTCTGTATATATGTCCTAGTTTCTCCCTTCATTACTTCTCCTTTAATGCCTTGGTTTTTTCCCCTCTCATTCTTTACCCCATCTGCCTTCTCTCTATCTCTAGTTTGGAAAATAAAATTTGTTCTGGTAAGATTCTTCAACTGAGGGTTAAAATTGGGACTAATTTCTACTTCCAAGGATAATAATGAGGAAGTTTTTCATGTGGGGCAAGAACTGTTCAGGAGGGGCTAAGGCAGCAGAGAGAACAGTGCCACCTGAATAGGGTATGTGTGTGATGACAGATGCACAGATCTGTTTCCCAATAAGTCTGTCTTTTGACTTCTCAGACCCTGGGAAGCAAAGTGGGCATCATGGCCCTGTGGCTCTGGGGTGGCTGCCTGGATATGCTCTTACCCAGGCTATTGAAAGATGCTGGAAGTGTGGTCACTGCAATAACTTTCAGGGAGGAAGCTATTCCTTTGGCTTGGGAAGTAGTCCCCTCAGGAATAAGTTCAGTTCCGTGGAGAAAGAGAGGAAATACACTTCTTTAGATATCAGTGCCTCCAGTCACCACATACTAGTTATGCCTTGTTTAGCTCTATGATATCAAGTTTTAAAATATTTTTTTAAGGAGAAAGCATGACATTTGAAAGGTTTAACTAGATTCAGAATTTTGGCACCAGGATCTTTTTAAAACTCACATTCCAAGGTGTTTTTAGACAATAGATCTCTGTCCAGAAAATACCACATTTCCAGAGCTCAACCATTATGCCACCAATCAAGGCTGTTTTCTCAGTTTCTCATTATAAAATTGTTTTCTGTTATATTCTGCAGTTTACAACGTTCCATCGTCATCATCTTTTTTTTTTTTTTTTTTTTAATGTCCTGATTGCCATGAATTGATTGACTGGTCCTGGAATGCTATAGATCTCTGGCAAGATGCAAATGACTGTTTTAAATCTGCTGCCACTTTTCTAAATATTAGCGTTAGGATTAAACAGAAACATCTCCTGCCAAGAAATGTGAGATTTAGGGCCAAAACAACAGGATTTTGACATGCATTATGCCATTTTTTTCAAAACATTTCAATTTAGAGAAGATGGGAATAAGGGGTGGGTGAGTACAAAAGAGAAGGTTGGGGGTTGGGGATAGAACAGTGAATGCCAAGGAATTTACCCAGGAGGGTGGTAAATAAGCTGTGGAGCCCATTTTGTTATGAGATCAAAAAAAAAAATCTCTTGACTCACAAGAGACAGTGTTAAAAGGTTGGGAATGGCTGCAGATCTGTTACAATCATGCTTTTGCAACAAAATCAGATTTTCAGTAGATTTATAGATCATTCATTTATAAAGCCCATTTCAGACTTACAGTTTTGTTTAAAATGATTGTTTACTAAGCTGATATGTTACCAGTTGAACTTCATTCCATTTCAGGTTCAAAAATTTAGATAAGAAAAAGAAAGAGCTACAATGTTTTTTAAACACTCAGGAAAAGTGACATAGGCTTATAGGATCATAAATCTAGAATTGGAAAAAAACTTCACAGGCCATCTAGTTAAACGTCTTTGCTTCACAGATGAGGAAACTGAGGTACAGGTTAAATGATTTGTACAAGGCCACATAGTAATCATCAGGAGATGGGATTTCAACCCAGGTCCTCTGACTGTTGGTGCTTTTTTTCTATTGGATTATGATGAACGACCAAAGTCAATTCCTGTCTATGGTATTTATTAACTTGATGATATTGGGCAAGCCATTTGCTTTCTTTGGGGCTTGGATTTCTATTCATTTAAAATGAACTCTAAGGTCTAAATGATCTCTAAAGTCCTTCCTAAAATCTAAGTAATCTCTAAAGATTAGACATTAAAGATGTCCACTGAGTAGAGTTACTTAATACTTATTGATAATGGTGATTAAGTAAATGTGTATCAAGGATAGTTCAGGTGCTGTAGACCTTGAAGGACATATTAGACCTTAAACTTGGATCCTGAGGAGTTTATAATATAACATGAGAAATATATGTGAATTTACTTAATCTCTTACTTTCCTGTTTGTATACACATGGCAGTTTAAGTAATAATGAATAGAAATCTGGACTGAAAGAGCTGATTCAAATTTATCTGTGTTTATCAAGTTTATCACACAGACAAGAGTCTGTCAAATGGAGATAGTATTAACACCTACTTCTCAGGGGTGTTTTGATGATCAAATGAGATAATTTTTTTGGTAGGGCATTTTGAAAACCTTAAAGTGTTAATCGAAAGATAGCTATTATACACGTATACATATATATGTACATGCACATATATAAATATCTATTTCTATATTTTATTCACTCACTTTTACATTCTTTTCTTCACTTGTTCAATTCCTTGCATGTTCACTGCTTATCACCTCTTAACTCTTTGGAGAGTCTTTTGACCTCCTGATCCTCCAATTATCTATCTGCAAAAGATGTCTAATGATACTTGCCTTCCCTGAGTCATAGAGTAGTTGTAAAGATCAAATGAAATAACCTATACCAATTTCCATATTAATATAAGCTATTATTATAATGCCTTTTGCATATTAAGTGAAAAATTTCAAATTCATCTCTCAGCTGTCTGGATATATTTTCCAAGCAACTGTATGAGATAGGTTTGGGTAAGAATTATTGCCCCTGTTTCACAGGTGAGAAAACTGAGATCTAGAGAAGTAAATTGGTCCAACTATGGTCACAAGAAAGTGAAAGGCACGTTTTCAGACCAAGTCCCTAATTCTTTATGATTTCACTATGTTTCTTCTGATGCACACATGGAGCTCAGATTCACCTGTTTTTAAGAATTCTTGGACAACTTTTTTTTAAAGCTTTTTATTTTCAAAACATATGCATAGATAGTTTTCAATATTTACCCTTCCAAACTTTTGTGTTCCAATTTTTTTCTCCTTCCCTTCTCCCATTCCCTTCCTTAGATGGCAAGTAATCCAATATATGGCAAACATGTTCAATTCTTTTGCACATATTTCCACAATTATCGTGCTACACAAGAAAAATAAGATCAAAAAGAAAAAAATGAGAAAAAAATGCAAGAAAACAATAACAAAAAAGTGAAATTACTATGTTGTCATCCACACTCAGTGCTCTCAGTCCTCTCTCTGGGTGCAGATGGTTCTCTCGATTATAAGACCAAAGGAACTGGCTTAGATCATGTCATTGTTGAAAAGAGCCACGTCCATTAGAATTGTTCATCATATAATCTTCTTGTTGCTGTATGCAATGTTCTCTTGGTTCTATTCACTTCAGTTAGCATCAGTTCATATAAGTCTCCCCAGGCCTCTCTAAAATCATCCTGCTGATAGTTTCTAATAGAAAAATAATATTCCATGATATTCATATACCATTACTTATTCAGCCATTCCCCAACTGATGGGCATCTATTCAGTTTCCAGTTCTTTGACACTACAAAAAGAGCTGCTACAAGCATTTTTGCACACATGGATCCTTTTTCCTTTTTTATGACCTCTTTGGGATACAAGCCCAGTAGAGACACTGCTGGATCAAAGCATACATGTACAATTTGATAGCCCTTTGGGCATAGCTTGTACCAACTTCTTCCCAAGGTTAGAGAGAAGCTAAGGAAAGGAGGGGCCAAGCAAGGTGATGTAATAGATAGAGTATGGGGCCCTGAAGTCAGGAAGATTCCTTTTCATGAGTTAAAATTTTACCTTAGACACTAACTATATGACCCTAGAGAAGTCATTCAACTCAGTTTGCCTCAGTTTCCTCATGTGTAAAATGAACTGATAAAGGAAATGGCAAACCACTCTTTGCCTAAACAATCCCAAATGGAATCATAACTGAAAAAAAGTTACAACAGAAGGAAAAAAGACTTTACATATACTCTCACCTTAAAACTGGCTGCTAGACTAAGATGCCTCTTGTTTGCAAGTATTCTCAAATCCTTAGTTATAAAAGTTTTTTATGTAAAAGTTTTTAAGACTTGATGAATTATCTTAAGTCATTGCTCATTAGTAAGAATTTTTAAAACTCTGATCATTGCCAAATCATTTTTTAATGAGCATTATTCTTTGCTCTACAAGAAGATTGAAAACTTCATGGAGCAGGATTCATAGACATCCATTTCACAGAATGGTGTGAGGAAAAAGCATTATAACCTATAACACATTATGTATATATGAATAATAAAATATTTTGCATCCTCTATAAGACCTATTATAACACTTCATACCCAGAAGATGCTGAATTCATGAATTGACAAGCATTTATTAAACATCTACTATGATCTACTATTTTTTTTTAATTTTTTTATTATATATATATATATTTTTTTTTTATAATATTATCCCTTGTATTCATTTTTCCAAATTACTCCCCCTCCCTCTATTCCCTCCCCCCGATGACAGGCAATCCCATACATTTTACATGTTACAATATAGTCTAGGTACAATACATGTGTGTGAATATCATTTTCTTGTTACACAATAAACATTAGAATCCGAAGGTACATGTAACCTGGGCAGACAGATATTAGTGCTAACAATTTACATTCACTTCCCAGTGTTCCTTCTCTGGGTGTAGCTACCTCTGTCCATCATTGATCAACTGGAAGTGAGTTGGATCTTCTTTATGTTGAAGATTTCCACTTCCATCAGAATACATCCTCATACAGTATTGTTGTTGAAGTGTACAGTGATCTTCTGGTTCTGCTCATTTCACTCAGCATATGATCTGCTATTAAAAACAGTAGAAACATAGTATTAAAAATGAAATAGTGTCTACCATAAGAATACTTCATCCTATAGAGGAAGCCAACATATACTTCTATTTTTTTTATTTTTTAATTTTTTTGCTGAGGCAGTTGAGGTTAAGTGACTTGCCCAGGGTCACACAGTTAGGAAGTTTTAAATATCTGAGACCAGATTTGAATTCAGGTCCTCCTGACTTCAGGGCTAGTGCCCTATCTACTGCACCACCTTGCAGCTCCTACTTCTAGTTTCTTAAGGCCATTCATCAACACGGAGATCTAATGAGCCTTTGCCACAGTGAGTCTAAGAGAACAAGGGTTTTCAGAAGGCGTTTGGAATGCAGGTTTCTTCATGAACGATATTCATGCAAAAAACCTGCAAACATAATCTTTTCCAAACCCTGCCCCATTAACCTAGAAATCTCAGGCAAGTGCAATGATTAGAATGAATAAACACCATTCACCAAAGGGCCAGCTCCTTGAATAAGTCATGTTGCATGATGTAAAGTAGGATCACACACATTGTAAATTAATGTTGTTAAAATGAATACTTGATATTAATCCCAAGGAAGGATATTTACCAACAGTGCTTGAAACAGACAGGAGCTATGTGGTAAGCCAAAGCAGTTTGCTTTGCTTGAAAACACTCAGGCTTGCTGCTGATGAATTATCCAATAGTTTGGCTGGTCTCCATGGTTAGCACTATTTAATGTTTGCCTAAAGGACAACAGGACGAGAATATATCCTATGTGACTTGGACATAGAAAATGATGGAGGTCATTGATACAAGACAAGACCAATAGGAGTGCCCAGATTGCAGCCTAAATTTTGTTATCACCCTCAGCCCAGACAGAACCACAGAATCTTAGAGCTGGAAGGAACTCCAGAGATCATCTAGTCTGATCTGTTCTTGAGAAAAAAATTCTCTTCACAATATTTCTGACAAATGGCCAGTGAGTTTTTGAGGAATTCATTGCTTCCTAAGGCAGTCCATTTCACTTTTGGATAGCTTATTTATGCCATCCTGAAACTGGGTGAGAAGGTGCAATTATTATTATGACATCAACACTTACTTTTCTCCATTGGTCAATTTTCTCTCACTTCAGTCAACTTTATTTTATTTTATATATATATATATATATATATATATACATATATATACGTATATATATATATATATATATATATATATATATATATATATATTTTTTTTTTTTTTTTTTTTTTTTTTTTTACAAGAACTGCGTTCTCTTCTCTTTCTGATTAGCCAGCTGTCAAGTGGCAGCTATTCAGGTTTGCCCTTGGTAAACTTAAGAAGTGGAAAGAGTGTCTCTTTATGCCCTGTGCACCTTCCTTTCAGAAATACTTGCCCCAAATCTTACCCCAATATTTTGGTCCTCACTAGTCACAATACAAGTTAGAATCAAAGGTTTAGTACTATTTCAGAAAATCAGCCAAAGGTGTCTCTGAAAAGTTATCATCTTACTGGAACATTGATTGTTTACCACGTGGGATAATGACAGTCATAAGATATCAGATTGCCAGAAGAGGGACATGTATTCTCTCTGCCTCTGTCTGTCTATCTTCCCTCTGATTGCCTTTGCACCAGTTAATACACTAGGACAAAAACATAGAGAAAGATCAGCATGGCAATTTTGTCAAAAGTGAACCAGGCAATGTAGATATATTATTCCTCAGGTATACTGTTATAGATCTAGGGTGGATCTAGAGTCCCTTTAGGCCAACTCCTCATTTTCCAAATGAGGAAACTGAGGCCCAGTGAGATGAAATGACCTGGGCCATAATCTTTGAATAAGTCAAACTGTCTAAAGACACAAAGGTCAATAAACTTAATGAAATCCACTGGTACTAGTTGCATGCATCCTTCCTTAAATATCTTGATTTTCCAGAGAACATTTGTGTTGTCATAACAGTAGTACAATTCAGAGTTCTGCTACAATCTCATTAAATTAGCTAGCCCATCTCAATTTTGCCACAGATGCTTGAACATGATGTTGACTTCCTTGAATGAAAGCATTTATGAAGTCTTATTATGCACTGGACACTGTGCTAAGTGCTTAAGGTACAAAGACAGAAGCAAAAGCATAGAGCTTCCACTCTAACTTGGAAGACAACATACATACATGAGTAGTGGCTGGGGTAAAGAAGAGTATTCTGCTCTGTGAAGTCACAGAGGTCACAAGAGAATCAATATGGCAGTTGATTATTATGTCCTTTCTAGAAGCAAAAGTTATATTGATTTGATTGCAATTTTCAGAGCAAAAAGGAGAAAAGGACAGAGGTGTGGGGCAAATAGGCAAGAACAAACTTATGAAGCTTTTATTATCTCAAATATTGTGCTAAGCACTGGGGATAAATAATAGCAAAAAGAAAGACTAGAAAATGGAGAGGAAGAGGGCCAAGGTATCCTTTGGGAATCTGTTGGAAAAGTGATGAATCAGAATCACAACTGAGAGGGAATTGGTGCATGCCTAGCCTGGGTCTAGCCCCTAAATGGAAATTCTGGAAGTAATTCACCAATGGGAGAAGGGGCTGGTTTGGTGGAGGCAAGTTTCAGGGGGGGAAGGCAGCTAAGCCATGGCAGCAAAGATTGGCGAGTCTTGGAGTTGGGGATAGGTGAGAAGAATAGCTGTCATGGTTGAATAGAAGTTGATTGGGCTAATGGTGGAATTGGGGTTGGCTTATCACTAGCATGGTCTGGAAGTCTAGTTTGAAGAGTAGATAAATAGCAATGGCAGCGGAGATAATGGTTGGAGAGAAGAAAAAGGCTACTTCTTATATAGGGATAGATCAAAATTTGTTTCAAGCTATCTAAAAGTATTCAGAATGTGCTGCTTTAAGAGGCATCTGTATTCCTCTTTACAAGAAGTCTTCAAGAAGAAGCTAAATGATACTATGGAGGGGACTCTTAAATAGTTAATGGTTGGGCTAGCTGATAGCAGAGGTTCCTTTCAGCTCATTCTCATTCTTTGTCCTCCTGTTTTGTCTTGAATTCCTAGGGTTCTCTTGAAATGTTTTCATCACTCTAATAACTTCTTCCTCATAAAAATTTACCAGAGTGACCTCTTTATATTCAATTCAATAAATATTTATTTAATTCCTCTTAGGTTCAAGGTATTTGTTAGGTGCTAGGGAGCCATCTGTCCCTATTTACAAGGATTTTGTAGTAGAGTAGAGAAAATGCTTGAAAAAGCATTTATAAAGCTTTTTTTCTGTGTTTCTATGCTAACACTGGGGATATAAATACCAAAAGTAAAACAGTCTCTTCTCTCACATAACTTATATTCTAATAGAAGATAATGTATGTAAAAAGGGGATAGAGCACAAAACCTGAAGTCAGGAAAACCTGCATTCAAATCCAGCCTCAGATGCTTACTAGTTATGTGACTCTGGGCAAGTCACTTAATCCTGTTTTCCTCAGTTATACATCTGTAAAATGGGATGAAAAAGGACATGGCAAGCAATGCCAACATCTTGCTAAAAAAAAAAACCCTAAATGAGGTCACAAATAGTTGCACACAACTGAAATGACTGAACAACAACAATCTTGGGAGGGGGTGTTCAGTTTTCTGGTTAATCATAGGGATGGAGAATGAAATTCAGCATTTGTTTAAAACATTCTTTTCAGAAATATTAAAGTAGGCTTTATTATTATCCTCAAAGCAAGAGGTGGAAAGTTAGGGGGAGGAGATGGTGACTATGAACAAATGACTTGATCTCTATAGGTTTCAATCTTTTCATTTTTTAAAAAAAGGGATAACTGACTTGTCTTACTCTATAGGGTTACAGTGATGGTGACATGAGAGAATATATGTGAAAAGCGATTTGAAGTGTTTAAAGAAAAGAGTATTAGATAACCAAGGCTCTCTATCATGGGCTGTTACAGCTGCTACCTTTCTCTTCTTTTCTGTTTCATATGGGACACTTTGGGTGATGTCCTCCTAGCTCTGCTTGTTAGTGTTCTGCCTTTTAGTGAGAATGGAGGGTAATTCATTCACATTGATTTAATGATCTTTTATCAAATATTTACTAGAGTTTAAAGACCCTAAATCTCTGTCATCTTGTTGCTTATCACTCAACTTTTTTTCTCTTTTATCCTCCATTTCTACTCAGAGAGGGTGTAGTAGTGGCTATCCTTTGATGAAATTTCATTGAGGATTGATTGGGGAATCCTCAAAGAGCTTCAACTAGAGATTTTTATTCCAGGAGCAAGCAATGTGAAGCACACTCACTTGAAGGTGACAATGGAATACCCTTCTGTGGGTGGTAGAATCAATCAGTAAATATTTATCAAGCACCTACCATGTGTCAGGGAATGTCAAGTGCTTGTTTGGATTGGTTGGTTTCCAAGATTACATTCAATTCTCATATCTTGACTTTATGCTTCTTGAATGCTATCTTGTTAGACCTTCACATCCCCTGTGGTCTCTTACTCATCAAAATGCTCATGAAAGAAACAAGACATAGAGCCTCTGTGCATGTCTGCTATAGGAGAGGAACCTGCTCCAAACTATGATTTGGTAGTTTCCTGTTTGAAAACTTATTTTCTTATTATTCTACTTATTCTTGCTAATTAGACACAAACACTGTTGTTTCTATCTTGCCTGTATATTATCAACATCCTCTAAATTTGAAACTCTGGATGAAAGGATGTGCAATTGCTCTCTGCTAGTTATGACTCTAAATCACCACTCAAAGATCTGCATTGGGACTAAGTATGGAAAATACTGATCTTCGTAGAGTCCAAGTTATTATGAGTATTTTATGGTAGGCCAGCCAAGTATTATCTGTAGTGCATGGTGGGAAGGGTGCTGGATAGGCATTTTGATAAAGAGTATTGGATATACTGAATAATTATCTCAATTTTGCCACTAACTTGTTTTGTGGCTACAGAACGATTCCCTTAGTTTCAGAGTCGCATTTTTCTTATATATAACATGAAAATGTAATACTTCCTTTGCCTATCTCACTGGGTACTAATGAATTTCAAAGGAGTTTTCACACGACCTGCCTTCTATATTCTAATGCAGTTGGACTTCTATTTGGTTGCTAATCTTGCCCTGTACTATCATAGTTCTGTGGATTTGCTGAGGAAGTCCTATAATCTTGGAACACACTGCCTTCATCTGTATTTATTTAAAACCTTCTCAATCTTCAAGGTTTAACTCAGATACTACTATCTCCAGAAAGCCTTCTCTGTTGTTCTACTATCAAAAGGAATGATTCCCTTTTGAGATTTTCCTAATACTTTTTCTTAATAATGGAATCCATTTTTATCCTGTATTTTATTATCAGTTTACATGGCATACATCCTCTATTATTAAACAGTAAACTCCATGAAGGTAAAGATTGTGGCAGGATTTTTTAATCTTTGTTTTTTCCTCATCATTTAGCACAGTGTCTTACATGAAGTAGATGCTTAATAAATATTTATTGAATTGGGGGAAAAGATGTGAAAGGTTTTTGAAAAGTATCAAGTTTTGCCTGTGGCAATTAGCAGAGGAATGTTAGAGAATCTTCTTTTTCTCCCGCTCTCCTAACCACTGAATCCTTTATTCCATGTGGAATTCAGGTCATAGTACAGGTGGTCTAGAAATGGCTATGGAATGAAGTTTGTTATTCTTAAAAAATACTAATAACTTGTCTTTTATAAGGCTTTTAAATTTAGTATTTTATTTTTCTTCAATTACCTGTAAAAACACTTTTTAACATTTGTTTTTAAAACTTTGAGTTCCATATTCTCTTCCTTCCTCTCTCCCTACCCCCCTTGTTGAGAAAGCAAGCAATCTGATGCAGTTTACATATGTATACTCGCATAAAATATTTCCCTAATAATCATGTTGTGAAAGAAAACACAGACCAAAATAACATCCCAAACAAAAAACACAAGCTCACCTCAAAATCCCAAACCCTCAAGAAAAATAAGTTAAAAAAAAAAAAAAAGTGCTTCAATCTGTATTCAGGCACTATCAGTTCTTTCCCTGGATGTGGATATCTATAATGCTTTAAGGATTAAAAAGTGCTTGCCTCATAAACAGCCTTGTAAAACAGAAGAAATGTTAGTTTCATTTTATAGATGAAGTGACTGAGATTCACTTAAATGAGTTGTTCATAATGCAATAGAATAGCTAGTAAGTGTCAGGATTAGGCAAAAGTAGAACTCCTATTTCCTGACTCTAAGTCTATGAATGTACTTCAGGCCAGGCTGCCTCTGGGTAAATGAACAATGTGTGAGTGTTATTATGAATCCAATTATATCAGAATATTTATCTCCTCCGCCCAGGAACTTTGAGGGTAGGGGCTTAAAAGTGATAAAGATATCATCCAGGAAGTATGTGATCAGAAAAGGAAGTATGCCAGCCATGTAACTAAAGAGAACAGTACTGGTCAGATAGTGAGCTAGTATATATTTTTTACATTCCAGGCACCGGGGATACAAAAAACCAACTCTCTGTTTCTTTGTGTCTCTGTATCTCACTGTCTCTGTCTCTATTTCTCTTTTCTTGCTTTCTCTATCCTGTCTCCCTTTCCTCTCTCTCATTCTGTATGTATGTATATATATATATATTCTCTCTCTCTCTCTCTCTGGATATATATATATGTGTGTGTGTGTGTGTGTGTGTGTGTGTGTGTGCATGTGTATACACATATACATAACTGTTTCTTCCTATTGTCTCCTCCATTAGACTCTGTGTGTGTGTGTGTGTGTGTGTGTGTGTGTGTGTGTGTGTGTAAGGAGGACAATATCACTGGATGATGATATATGTGGACCTCAATTAAGGTCTCCAGTGCATTGGATAGCTCTTTTTTGAGGGAATTTATAGAAGTTCATAGATTATAATTACTGAGGATACAAAGATATAGATGGATTGAGATCATCTTGAATAAACTTCTCCAGGGCATGTTTCAATGATATGAACACAAATCTTAGAAAATGAGAAAGCATGAATAGACCATAATCTGTATCAGTGGAAGAAGAACCTGTAGCAGTTAGATCAAGGATCTCTAGAAGCTCTGAAATATGAGTGAGAATATTATTTCAGAATGCAATTGCTGTTTCTTTTATCTCTGTAGAAATAAATGAGACGAAGACCTAGGACTATGCTTTTTTACATAGTAGATACTTAATATCCAATTGTTGAATTAAATTCTATCTTCAGTTGCATTCATCTTCACCTGAAACTGTGTAGTTCCACCCAGTACAAAGACTGTACCAGGAAATGAACAATTGAGATTATCTATTTCATCAAAGCTCTATGAATTTATAATCTATTTTCACATGAAGTTTATGGGTAGTCCAAATTTGGAAACCTTGAACTCTAGTCTTAAAAAAATGGAGTACTGGACTGAACAGCAAGAGATCTGAGTTCTAGCCCTACCAATGGTCTTTTGTTACTATTCAGTCATGTCCATTTTTTCATGACCTCCTTTGGGGTTTTCTAGAGTGCTTTGCCATTTCTTTCTCCAGCTCATTTTTATAAATGAGGTCACTGAGGCAAACAGAGTTAAATCACTTACCACGATGACCCACCTAGTATCTGAGACCACATTTGGACTCAAAAAGGTGGATTTTTCTAACTTCAGGCCTGGCGTGCTGTTCAATGTGCTATTTAATTGTTCCAGTTGACCAGTGGCCCAGGGCTAGTTTTATATCTTTGGATATCATTGAAGAGATGGTTAACAAAAATGGAGAAAAGAAAAGGGTGATTACAAAGAGCCAGCATGGCATCATCATCAACTACAAGTCATGTCAGCTGATATCATATCACATTGGACATTCTCTCTACCCCCGAGAGCTTATATTCTAGTTGGGCAGTTCTCCTCAGAAACTCTAGTTTAAGGAGGGATCCTAAGGGAAAGAAGTTTTCATTCTTTTTTTTTTTTTTTTTTTTTTTTTTTTTAGGTTGCACTGCTGACTCATTTCCATAAAATATTCTCTATTGTGATTTCACTGTTTTTTTTTTTTTTTTCTCTTTACTATCTTTTCAGCTCCCTCTTATGTATTGTCTTTCTCCACTAGAATGTGAGCTCTTTGAGGGCAAGCCTTTATTTGTATTTCCAGTATTCAACTTAGTGTTTGACATTTATTAAGTACTTGCTTATTAAATGCTTGTGTACTGATTGATTTTTTTTTTTTTTTTTTTTTGCTGAATATATCAATAGATGAGGAAAATACCGTGATATTATCTTTCTAGATTGTAGCAAGGAAAGAGTGCTTGGGCTAGAGTAAGAAAGATTTCTCTTCCTAAATTCAAATCTGGCCTCAGACACTTACTAGCTGTGTGTGAGATGTCATTTAATCCCATTTGTCTCAATTTCTTCATCTGTGAAATGTGGTGGAGAAGGAAATGGCAGACCATTCCAGTATCTTTGCCAAGAAAACCCTTAAAGTTGTCATGAAGAGTTGGACATGATTGAACAATAAAGAGATTTTAACAAAGCTTTTTAATAGTATTTCATACCATTTTGTGGAGATAAAAATATATACATTAGTTAAGAATACAAGTAGATCAATTCAAAATGGATTGGATGACTATGGTTCAATGTCAAAGCAATTCTCTGATGGAGTACCTCACGGATCTGTGCTTGGCTCTACACTGTTAAACACTTTCCTCAATGACTTGGATAAAGGCATAGATGGTATGCTTAACAGATTTAGAGATGGTACAAAGCTAGTAAGGACTGATAGCATCCTGGATGATCCAAAAGGAGATTGACAGGCTAGCCCTGAGCCAAACTGAATAAGATTAAGTTTGATAAGGGGTTAGAAAGGTAGCATAGGGGATAGGACACAGGCCTGGAGTCAGGAAGAAGTGAGATCAAAACCAACCTCAGATACTTACCAGTTGTGTTACCCTGGACAGGTCACTTAACCATGTTTATCTCAATTTCCTTATCTATAAAATGAGTTAGAGAAAGAAACAGCAAATCACTCTAGTATCTTTGCCAAGAAAACCCATGAAAAGTCAAACACGCCTGCAAGCAACTGAACAACAATAACAACTAATAAGGTTAAACGTAAAGTCATACACTTGAGCATATAAATAGGTAAATAGAAAATTTTCTGAAAAAGATCTAAGGGTTTAAGTGGACTGCAAGCTTAATATGAATCAGCACTATAATGCAGCATCCAAAAAAGTTAATGATGCCATCTTGAGTTGTTTTAAAAGGGGGCAGAGCTTCTCTATGAATAGAGAGGCAAGAGTGTCACTGTCTTTAGACATCATCTGGAGTAATGTGTTTAGTTGTCTGTGACTTAGTTTAAAGATACTGATAAACTGGAATACATCTGGAAGAAGGCAAGTAAAATGAAAAAGGATCTTGAGTCCATATCATATTCATATGTTGAAAGGGCTTTACAAGAAACATTATCTTATTTGTATGGAATATGTTGCATGGAATAAGGAACATCTAAATATACTTAAATTAAGCCAGTCGATTTTGGAATCATGTGGTACAAAAAGAGATGTAAATATGGCTTCACAGCAAATAAAAGTATAAAGTAGCAAGAGAAAAACTCCATAGAAAAGCTGAGGTGCCTAGTTGCTGTACCCGGGCACATGACAAGTTCATTTCTGCAATTATGAGCCTCCACTTCAAGGTCCATTGGTATGAGCAATTTAATCTTGTCAGAGCAGATTTAACTTGCTTTTTTACAGTCACTGCCTTCTACAGGATCTTGAGGTAAGGATGGGTGAAGGGGAGAGGAATGCCCCAGACTCTGTAGCCAGACTGGACTAGGTTCAGCACCCTCTTCTCCATCTCCCAAGACTGTATCCTGAGGGTGAGGATGGAGGACAGAGCCAGGTAACAGCACCATTTTCTGGGAACTAGGTCACAGGCCTTAACTTTGTCAGATGATTCTTGGGGCCTATTTGGAGGATGCCTTGGTTATGAAGCTACCCCTATCCAAGAAAGCTATGGAAGGGATTTTCTTTAAGATTCAGAAAGTCCTGTTAGAGGAGAAAAATGTTAGAGGAGAAACACCATGATGGAAGCAGCTATGCATTTGGAGACAGAATAATAGTAACAACAACAGCTAATATTTACATAGTGCTTTAAGCTTTTCAAACTTTACATGTTTTCCTCATAACAATCCAGGGGAACTATAATTGGGTGCTATTATTAGTTGCATTTACAAAGAAGATGAAAAGGCTTAGTTGATTTGCCAGGGTCACCCAGTTAATAAGTCTGAGGCAGTATTCCCACTTAAGTTTTCATGACAACGAGGCCAGCTTTCTCTCCACCTAAATTAAACACCTCAATCACTATTTTTGCAACCTAAGAGATAGTAAATTTGGATTTGGAAATACACTTTTTTATTCTTTATTGTTTCAGAAGGGGAACACTAGAATAAGGATACAATCTGTAAGGAGACAGATAGATTTCAGCTCAGTATACGAATCTAGTGTGAGCCAGTTTGGTTTAGAACAAGCTGGTTCCATGACCGTGTTAGCTAACTGTGTGGCAAATACATGGACAAGTCATGTAAACTCTCAATCCCCTAGGCCAATATTCTCCAAACAATTTTGGTAGGATATTCCTATTAATAAAAAAGTATTGTTTATTTATAAATTATACTGTACTAATAGCTTACATTATGAAATATGTACAAAATAAATATTAAGAGGAAATAATGTGAAATGAATCATTTTTAATATTTTACTTATTAATGATACAAAAACCTTTTTGCTCTCCCTAAAATATAAATTTTTAAGTGAGAACTATGCAATTAAATATGCATTGTTATTTAAAAAAAACCCTGTATGTCCTAATAGATTTTTAAGGTTTATTAATAATTGTTTTTTATTCAGTTAATTTTACTCATGTAGTTAGCCAAGCATGGGAATTTCTCAGCTATTTTATTGAAAGATAAACAAGAAAATAGTCAATACCATTCCATAAATCAGTGAACATTTTTATGTTAATCAGAGTAATCACTTTTAGATTAGGGACTGAACTTGTGAGTTCATTGATATATAGAGCTCCAAAGAAAATAAATTCCCTATATCGATGCAGGCCTGTAACTTCTGGGATTTGTATACATAGAAAGCTACCTAGATCCTTGAGAGCTTTTGACTTGCCCAAGATCACAATGGCAATATATTTCAGAGGCAAGACTTAAAATTCCAAATCTTTCTGGTTCTAAGGCCAGATCTCTATGTCACTTTGTCCCTCACAATCAGTAGTGACTTTTATATAGTTTTCTTTGGTGGAATTATTTCCTTCCACATTTTCTTTTGAAGTGTACATTGCTATTATTACATCTTGTTAGTATAATTGGTTTTATATAATTACATTCCAGCCAGCCATCACTAGGACTTATTCTCCAAACTCTCTCTGCTGTCTTCTTGCTTTGTACATTTGTGTAGTCTGTCACCCATGCTGAAATGCCCTCCTTCTTCATCTCAAATCTGGTAAAAGGTTTCTTTTCTCAAGGCTCAGTTTCCCTGATCCTCTTAGCTGTTATTCTCTCCCACCTAAATTTCTCTTAAACTCTTTGTTTTTTGATTTTCCAATTGTCTTAACTTAGCCAGAATTATGATTATCTGTTTATATATCACAACTCATAATCTGTATGAGGGCGGAGACTGAACTATGCTCAATGCTAGATATTAATATAAAATGAGATTGTCCCTATCCTCAGGAAGCTTATGTTTTATCAGGAGGAAGCAGCACATTCACAGATGATTAAAAGTAGGATTTGTACAAAGGAATTATACAGTGAGTTGGAGTGAGATTAAAATGTGTGTGTGTGTGTGTGTGTGTGTGTGTGTGTGTGTGTGCAGGTGTGCATAAGTACAAGAAATCAGGAAAGGCTTCTTGAAAAAGGTGACAGGAGTTGAGATTTGAAGGATACTAAATGTTGAAGAGGTAGAGGTGGAGAAAGATTGGGAATGGGAGCAGGAGTGGGAGAGGAAGGAAAAAGAGAGGAGAGAGGAAAGAGGAAGACTTGTAGGCAGTCTTTGCACCTATGCAAAGATATAAAGAGAGGAGAGGGGATGTCATGTAGGGGGAATAGCATGTGTGGATATAGTCATTAGTCATTTTTTTCTTTTTAAAAATTATTTGTTTTTATTACGCATTTATTTATGAATCATCTTGGGAGAGAAAAATCAAAGCAAAAGGGAAAAACCATGGGCGAGAGAGAAAAACCCAGAAAGAAGAGATGAATATAACATATATTCATTTCCATTTAGTCTCCATAATTCTTTTTCTGGATGTAGATGCATTTTCTGCCCAAAGTCTATTGGAATTCCTTTAGATCACTGAGCCACTGAGAAGAACCAAGTCTTTCATAATTGATCATCTCACATTCTTGCTGATATTGTGTACAATGTATTCCTGGTTCTCCTTGTTTCACTCAGCATCAGTTCATGTAAATCTTTTCAGGCCTTTCTAAAATCAGCTTGCTTGTCATTTTTTTATAGAACAATAATATTCCATTATCTTTATATACTACAACTTATTCAACCATTCCCCAATTGATGGGTATGTACTAATTTTCTAATACTTTTGCTGCCACAAAAAGAGACGCTAAAAGATTTTTGTACATGTGAATTCTTTCCCCTCCTTTATGATTTCCTTAGAATACAGGCCCAGTAATGGCACTGCTGGGTCAAAGGGTATGCACAGTTCTATAGCCCTTTGGGCATAGTTCCAAATTGCTCTCCAGAATGGTTGGATCATTCAACTCTACCAACAATGCATCAATGTCCCAGTTTTCTCACATGCCCTCCATCATTTACTATTATCTTTTCCTTAGCCAATCTGAGAGGTGTAAGATGGTACCTCAGAATTGTTTTAATTTGCTTTGCTCCAATCAATAGTGATTTAGAGTATTTTTTTCTTATGACTATAGATGGCTTTAATTTCATCATCTGAAAATTGTCTGTTCATATCCTTTGACCATTTATCAATTGAGGAATACAATGATTAGTCATAAAAAATAATCTATAATCATCATGGAAAAGATAAGCCAGAATCAAACTGTATAGGGTTTTAAATACCAAACAGAGGTCTTTATATTTTATTCTAAAGGCACTAGAGATCCTTACTCATAATGTCCCACTGGAAAGCTAGTAAACTTTTCCTAATGAATTCAATAATTCAGCTGGATACAACATATATTTTATTAAGTGAATAAAAATAAGGTAGTGGAAATGTAGACACGAAATTGTCCCTGCCCTCAAAGAACTTATATTAAATTGTGGAAACAGAAGATAAAAGTACTTGCAAGATAAATACTAAGAAAATGTAAAATCATTTCAAGGAAAGGGTATTGGCAACTGGGTGGAAGTGGCAAGACAGTGTATGAGGGTTGAAGAAGATCAGGAAAGGCACATTTAAAAAAAAAAAACAAACTGGGTTCCCCTGTTCCCCTTCCAGACAATCAGTCACACCAGCTTGTTGTCATGGATTAGAGGCCTGAAAAGCCAGGAATATCTTTGTCTGTTAGAGACTTCATCATTTTGACAATGGCTTTCTGTAATTGTGAGGACAGTTCCCCATCAGGTTGGTAATGGGATAACAGGGTCAGGGATTCATTGAGAGAAATGAACCCAGCAGCAATTTGGTAGTTGCTAACACCCCAAATACACAGAAGCTTCATTTGTATTCATTTCCCCCTATGCCATAGATGGCTCCCGCAGACTCCAGTTTATCTCAACTTCAGAGCTAATAGAGTTAAACCAGCTGGTCAATTTTAAACAAGAGCAGAACCAGTGAGATGCTACTGTATTCTGAGACAGCACTAATAAACTTTAATAGATTTCAGCTAACAATTTGGTATAAATTAGACACTGCACTGCTGCTGAGGTAATAACTCCTGGCGCTAAATAACAGAAAATCGGGCTCTGTGATGTGTTTCAAAAGCACCTTGATCAAGCAGCCGAGATTCAAGCAGATATCACTATTGATTACCGCTTACTTTTCCTTCAGCCTTAAGAAAACAGGGAGCTGTTCCAATATGCAAGCAAAAAAGAAATTCAGTCATTCTCCCTCTCACGTTCAATGGTTACTTAAAAGAAAACAAAATCACCAAAATAAAACAAAGAGAAGATACTTAAGGCTTTATGATACATGGTTGTGAGAAGAAATTTTCTCTGTTGACCATTGGTTCTCTGGGTATACCTATAAGCTATACATTCTTCTCTATATGCATTCTCTATTGAGATGGATCTTTAGCCCAGGAATAGACTCACTGAATTGTGACTTTGGATAGTATACTTAGAGATTGTGGCATTTCAAAAGATTTAAGACACATAATTCCTGGGTAATTTAATCATTAAAAAATAATGCTAGCATTTTAGGAAAAGGATGATTATTTCTCCATCTCTCTGTTAGATCAAAAACAGTCATGGTGGGTGGACTCAGGCTCATATGCCCATTGAAAGAGGGGTGTTCTTGAGAGTGGCAATCAACTCTGATTAGTAAACAATTTAATAAGAGAATGGATATTACAAAAAAGAACTGGACCCGCACTATGATTACATCATTTACTTTTTAAGTTACACACCCAGTCTTGGGCAATCCATTTAAAGAATTTATCCCCACTTAAACCTATTCCTTTGAGATGCAGCTTAAGCACCATTTTTTTCCTTTTTTCTTTTTCTTTTTTTTTAAATTAAGACTTTTTATTTTCAAAACATAGGCATGGATAATTTTTCAATATTAATCTTTGCAAAACTTTGTGTTCCAATTTTCCCTGCCCCTAGATGGCAAGTAGTTCAATATATATATATATATATATATATATATATATATATATATATATATATATATATATTAAATATTGTAGAAATATATGTTAAATCCAATATATGCATGTATATTTATACAATTATCTTGCTGCACAAGAAAAATCAAATCAAACAGGAAAAAAAATAAGAAAATAAAATGCAAGCAGACAATAACAAAAAGGGTGAAAATACTATGTTGTGAACCACACTCATTTTCCACAGTTCTCTCTTTGGGTATTGATGATTCTCTTCATCATACGATCATTGCAACTGGTCTGAATCATCTCATTGCTGAACAGAGCCACATCCATCAGAATTGATCATTGTATAATCTTGCTGTTGCCATTATTCTGCAACATGGATCTCCTGGTTCTGCTCATTTCATTTAGCATCAGTTCATGTAAGACTCTCCAGGCCTCTATGAAATCATCCTACTGATTATTTCTTATGGAACAATAATATTTCATAACACTCATATACCATAACTTATTCAGCCATTTTCCAACTGATAGACATCCACTCAGTTTCCAGTTTCTTGCCACTACAAAGAGGGCTGCCACAAACATTTTTGTACATGTGTGTCCCTTTCCCTCCTTTAAGATCTCTTTGGAATATAAGTCCAGTAGAAAAACTGCTGGATCAAAGACTATGAACAGTTTGATAACTCTTTGAGCATAATTCCAAATTGCTCTCCAGAATTCACAATTCCACCAACAATGTATCAGTGTCCCAGTTTTCCCACATCTGCTTCAACATTCGTCATTATCTTTTCCTGTCATCTTAGCCAATCTGAGAGGTGTGTAGTGGTATCTCAGAGTTGTCTTAATTTGCATTTCTTTGATCAATAATGATTTAGAGCACCTTTTTATATGACTAGAAATGGTTTCAATTTCTTAGTCTGAAAATTGTCTGTTCATGTCCTTTGACTATTTATCAATTGAAGAATGTCAAGCATCATATTCTACATGAAGCTGTTTCTTATCTTTTCAAGTGCTGATGTTTTCTTTTCCTATCCATCTTATATTTAATTATTTTGTATTTATTTCCTTTATATTTATTTTGTAAATGCACATTAACTTTTTGTCTTCCTCAGTAAGCTTTTTGCAAGTAAGGATTTAATCTATCATATTTATATTTCCAGTGCCTGTTTGGCACTTAGTAAATGATTGTTGATAGATTAATTGATTTGGGGAATGAGAATAGCCTTTGCCTAAAATGGAGGCATTGAGAGACATTTACCAATGGGAGAAAGGGGATAGTATGTTGTAAGGATAGGTAAGGGTGAAAAGGTCTCAGATTGAGGGAGATTCCTATAACCTCATCTTGGAACATAGCTCTGACCATGCTAAGATTGCAAATGAGGCATCATATCAAAGTCTAGAAAGTCAGAAGTTCAATTGAGAAGGGAATGGTGATAAATACAATCTACACTATCATTCTTGGTATATTAAACACCCAAAAAATTAATTGTATTTTTGAGGGCTTTCCATTTGATTACTCTATCATTAGGACTTTATCAGATCTCTCCCTTGGCCTGAGAGTTACTGCTTGTTACCAGTTTTCATTTTCTTACATCTAGCACATGCTCTTTGATAGGGAATTTTTATGTCAGTGAGATCTGGATAGGTTGAGAAATCTTAGTAGCATTAATTCTTATCATTGATTATAGTAACCAATACCCCATTTAGGCCATATGGTGGGCAACAATGCCAAATTTAAACAGTTTCAAATATTGTAGTGATTAAACCATCGATAATAATGTTAGATGTGTATAATTGTGTGCTATTCAATATAGTGAGGTTACTTTCCTTTTTTTTTTTTCCTAAATAATAGCTTTTTATTTTTCCAAATACATGAAAAGATAGTCTTCAACATTCACCTTTGCAAAACTTTGTGTTCCAAATTTTTCTTCCTCCTTTCCTTCCCTCCCCTCCAATAGACAGCAAACAATTCAATATAGTTAAAAAATATGCAATTCTTCTAAACATATTTCCATATTTGTTATACTGCCCAAAAAACCACAAGAAAAAAAAAACAAGCAAGCAAACAAACAGCAAAACAAACTGAAAATACTATGCTTTGATCCACATTCAGTCTCCAGAGTTCTCTCTCTGGATGTGGATGGCTCTTTCTATCACAATTCTATTAGAATTCCCTTGAATCACCTCATTGTTGAAAAGAACCAAATCTATCACAGTTGATCATTACATAAACTGGTTGTTGTTGTGCACAATGTTCTCCTGGTTCTAATCAGCAAGGTTACTTTCCCAGAAAATTCCCTTCCTTGTCTCTTGGAGCTACCTAAAAATCACAGAACTATAGAGTCAGCACCATCATATGTAGCACTTTAAATTTTGAAGAACATTGGATATTTTAAATTTCACCTGAACTTCATAATAGTTCTTTGAAAAATGTAATTCTGGTATTTTTCTACTAATTTTCCAGATGACGAAGCAGAAACAGAAAAGGGAAGTGACCTAGCCAAGTTCACACAGATAGACTAGCAGCTAGCTAAACATACTACAGTGAGAGAGCTAGACCTTTTCCCTTTACACCATTCTACTTTGATCATCAATGCTTAGAATTTTTGAAAACTCAGTTTTTTCCTAGGATACTTCCAATAATATTGAGATAATCCCTGAATAGGCAAAAAATGACTGGACTTGTTCAGTGAACCAGCCAAGTTGGTGAATATGCATATTATAATATGCAAAGTATAGAATATGTCTTATGTCTACATCTATATCTGTAATATATAGTGTTCAGGATTCAATAGTACTATTGGAATTTTTAAGTGAAATACTTTTCACTAACATTTAGACTCCACATCAAAACAAAGTACTCTACAGCCAGTGAAAGAACTCTGGGAAATGAGTATGAACCACGACACAGAATTCCCAATTCTCTAATTTTATCCTTCTGCATTTTGTATTTCCTTCACAGGCTAATTGTACACTATTTCAAAGTCCGATTCTTTTTGTACAGCAAAATAACTGTATGGACATGTATACATGTATTATATTTAATTTATACTTTAACATATGTAAAAAGTATTGGTCAACCTGCCGTCAATGCTGGAAAATTACCCATGCACATATCTTGTAAATATAAAGCTATAACACCCCCCCCCCCCCACACACACACACACAAGTTTTGATAGTAAGGAAGTGGAAATTGATGAAAAGAGGTACTGTAGATCTCTGGCTGAAAGTATTCATTATAAGTATGGTGATATATCTTAGAGATAAAGAAACTTGGATTATAAACCTGGTTCCCGGGAAGAACACACCCAACTAGATATACTACTTTCAGCCAGAGATCCACAGGTATTTATTCATGACTAAAGTTTGTTCTCATTTCCAAGTGAACTATGACTTTCAATCTCTTAGAATGGTTTTTAGTCTCTCAGCACATCAAAAGGAGAGTTTTCATTTGAGCATTTCTGCAACACAGCTTCTAAAATCAAAGATTTAGACCTGGGAGGGACCTTCTAGGTGAAACACATAAAACCTCTTAATTTTACAGAAGAAAAAACTGAGGCAATGAAGTTTTAAGTGACTTGTTTAAGTTCCCAGTTATCAATCAATAAACAAGCATTTGCTAAACACCTCAGTATACTAGACATCCTGCTAAGTATTGGAAATATAAATAAAATACAATTCCTCAAGTAATTTACATTCTAATGAGGAGATAATATGGACATGTATATGTATGCACACATGTATATGTTTATACACAAACATATGTGATTGGAATAAATATGAAGAGATATCATATAGAGGGGCCATAACAGCTAGAGAATTAGGAAAGAATCATCTAGAAGATGATATGCAAAACTTTTTTTGGGGGGGCAATTAAGGTTAAGTGACTTCCCTGGGGTGATGCAGCTAATAAGTGTCAAATGTCTGAGGCTGGATTTGAATTCAGCTCACTTCAGGGCCAATACTCTGTTCACTATACCCTCTGGAGTAATTTCTTGAAGGAAGAAAGGAATTCTCTAAGGTGGAAGTGAGTATTTGAACCCAGGATTTTGGAACACAAAATTTAGTGCATTTCCCACTCTACTATGCTCTATTTTTATCTTTCCTTCTTGTCTTTCTAATCAGGCCTTCTCTGAAAAGAAGTCTTTTGTGAGGCAATGTTGTGTAAGCTAGAGCTCTGCCTCAGTGAAAGAAAGACCTGGATTAAAGTCCTACTTCTTTGCACGTGGACTGTGTGATTCTGGGAAAGAAACTTTCTTCTCTGTGTCCCAGGTTATTCTTTTTTCCTTTATTTTTTAATTTTCCCCCAGATACATTTAAAACAATATTGTTACATTTAAAAAAAAAAAAAAAACTTTGAATTCTAGATTTTCTTCCTTATCATCACCCCCAGCCTTCATTAAGAAAACACATGTGAAATTATGCAAAACATTTCCATAAAAATCCTGTTGTGAAGGAAAACATAGATCTCACCCCTTAAAAAAACTCTCAAGAAAAATAAATCTAAATAAAACAGAGAGAGAGAGAGAAAGAGAGAGAGAGAGAGAGAGAGAGAGAAAGAGAGAGAGAGAGAGAGAGAGAGAGAGAGAGAGAGAGAGAGAGAGAGAGAGAGAGAGAGAGAGAGAGAGAGAGAAGAGAGAGAAAAGAGAGAAGAGAGAAGAGAGAAAAGACAAGAGAGAAAAAAGAGAAAGAAGGAGGGAGTGAGGGAGGGAAATGGAGACAGAGACGGAGACAGACAGAGGAAAGACACAGAGACAGACAGACAGAAACATAGAGACACACAGAAAGACACAGAGGCATATAGAAGAGACAGAGACAGAGAGACACACAGAGAGAGACAAACAGAGACACATAGAGACAGAGACAGAGAGAGGCACACACACAGAGAGAATGCTTTAATCTGCATTCAAACACAATCTGTTCTTTCTCTGGCTATAGATAGGATTTTTCATCCTAAGTCCTGGTTACTCTTTAAGCATAACAGTTGCTGTTCTGCATTGATAAGAAAGTCTCTTCAGTAGGAAATGCTTATGTCAATGAAATCTTAGATCTAGTCAGAAAGAAGGAAGTAAGGAAAGAAGAAAAAAGGAAGAAAGAAAGAAGGAAAGGGAGATGAAAGGAAGAAGAAAAGAAGGAAGGAAGAGATGAAAGAAAGGGTGGAGGAAGAAACAGAAAAATATTGACTACCTATTTCTCATACCACTACCCATACAATAACCCTATAATGTTGTTTGGGTCCTTTCACCATCTCCTCCACGTCTTCCCTATCATTCTTCTTTTTAGCAAAGCAAATGGATCCTATCTCCTTTAGCCTTCTCTTCCACACTCCAATGTTCTGGGCTTCATCACCCAGCCCACTTTGAGTATGAGTTTGAGCACAGGTGCTGAGTCTCTGGATGGGTCCCCATTCTGATGCTCCTGCCTGGGAAAATTGCCCTCAACAAACACATTTGATGCTCATACATTATCTATTGGCTATCTACCCACATGCCCATCTGTCAACATGGCAGCCTGCCTGCTCCAGGCCCTAGTGCCAGTTTCATTAAACAAAGGTGCCAATCACAGGAGAGGTTGCTTCTGGAGCTATCTCCTGAAAAAGAGTTCTCACTCCCTCTGTGTCCTGTCTCTGGTCTGGCAGCTCCATCTTAGCTCTTTTTTTTTTTTTTTTTTTTTTTTTCAATCAGGAGCACACTTAGAAATTCTGAGCTCCCAGAATGAGACTTGGTGGCCCTTGCAATGTACCATTGTCCAATGCCTGGCCATGCTTTCTGGGGAATGAGGCTCTAGGCTCTGTCCTGATTTGTGGAAATCAGATATGAAAGGTAGATAGAAGAACTAGATTTCAAAAGTGAAAGGAGCTATATTGAGTGGATTCTTTTATCAATAAAGGCAAAAAATTTGAGCAAGAAGATTGAAGTGAGCAGTGGAGAGTGGTAGAAATAAATTGGCATAATCTTTCCCTAGTCAATTTATATAGTTGAATTGGAATACTATTAAATGTCTCTGTTAAATTTTAATCATCATGATTAAATAGAAGACTCTGTGTATTGCTCATATGTGCACACATGTGTTTATACATGTACCATCTCTGTTCTCTTAATACTCATCATATACCATCTCTTTCTGGAATTTTTTTTTTTTTTTTTTTTTTTTTTTTTTTTTTGTCGCCTTCACTTTCAGAATCTTTTTTCTGCAAGCTTCCACTCTGGTATTGCTTGTTCTGAGCAGCTTTTCTGAGTATTCTTTTCCTCAAATTTTCTACAGCCATTTTGTTTGGATAATGACTTTATTCCTTTATTTCTGCGTTGTGATTTTCTATGTTCTTGAATATAATTTTTCTATGCATTGGAATATAAATTTTTGGTATGAACAAAGCCTAGTATCTTGCACATATTTAATTAATATTTGTTAAAGTGAATTATGGGTAGAGACTATTTTTTTTGTCTTCATATTCCTAAAGGCCAGGAGGATCCAAATTTGTTTGGAGCAATGCCTAAATCTCTGTACCACAAAATAGAACATCTTTTGAGGAGAGGGCATTCATCTCTGCAGAGGTGTTTGTTCTTTAATGGAGAAGTGTGCTTGGTCCTTAGTTTTCTTTGCAAAGGGAGAAGTCATGGAATCTGTGATCCTCGAGACCTATTTAAAAGAAGGGATTCTTAATGGTGGGACTGGATGATTAATAAGCTTCCTTCCAACTCTGAAATTCTGTGAATTGGGAACCATGGTTTGCCTGAGCTCTACTCAATAGTGGGTAGGACCTTTTGAATTCCTCCCAACTCTTTAGAGTAAAATTCAGAATCTACCTTTTTTTATTACAGAAGCTAGATCTTATCCAAATTTGTATATGTTGTTTTCCTAGTTCTCTAATTTTACTATTGCTAACTATTCAGGAATCATGTTATATAAAATTTTTCATGCTTCTTTGTAGTGCAAATCATGTCCTTAATTAATTTGTAGTGCAAATCACTTGCAATCATGATTATTATTTCTTATAACACTATAATATTTGATTATATTTACTAATCACTGTTTAGCTATTGCCTAATCAATGGATATCTATTGTGTTTTTAATTATTTGCCACCATAAAAAAGTTCTATTATAAATATTTTGGTTTATCTGGAGACTTTCTTTCTTGTCAGTCACCTCCTTGTGTGTAATAGTGAAATCTCTAGGTCAATGGATTTAGATACTTTAGCAACTTTATTTGTATAATCCCAAATTGCTTTCTAAAATGTTTATACCTGTTTCCAATTCTACCAACAATGAATTAGTATAACTATCTTTTCATTAATTCCACCAACATTGACTATTCCTGTTTTTCATCATTTCTACCAATTTGTTATATGAGATGAAACCTCAAGTTTATTTTAATTTTCATAGCTGCTCTTGGTGATTAATGCTTTCTTTTACATAGCTAATAGTTTGTAATTCTTCTTTTGAGAAGTGTTTGTTTATATCCTTTGAAAAAACATCTATTGGTTGGTTTAATTGCATTGACACATGAATCAATTTTAATTAAAGTTCTCTTAGTATTGTGTGAAATAGGCAAAAGAAAAGCCAACATTATGATTCCTGAAGTGCCCTGATGTAAAATAATAATTATTAATAACACGTGATTATAATAAATTATATACATACATACATGTATCTATATATAAAAGAAAAATATCTATTAGGTAATTTTGTAGGCATTATAGATTTCTGATATTAGTTTACATATTTCCATATCAAATCTTTATCTGGCATTAATCCATAGGTTCTATGGAACTCATTAGATGTCCCAGTCTATAGAATGCTGAACCTGGAGATACATGAGTTCAAATCTTTTTTTGCCTTGTTTTTTTTTTTTATAATAATAGTTATTATATAACTATATATACACATGTATATAAATATATAAAATAGTTTTATTTTACAAAATACATGCAAAGATAGTTTTCAACATTCATCCTTGCATAAACTTGTATTCCAATTTTTTTTTCTCTCTCCCTCCTTTCTTCCTATCTCTCCTAGAGAGCAAATAATCCAATGTAGATTAAATATGTACAATTATTCTAAGTATATTTCTACATTTATAATGCTGCATGAGGAATAAAACAGATCAAAAGGAAAAAAAAAAGAAAGAAAAAACAAGCAAGCAAACAATAACAACAACAACAAAGGTGAAAATACTATGCTTTGAGTCACACTCTGTCCCCATAATCCTTTTTCTGGATGCAGATGACAATTCTATTGAAATTGTCCTGAATCATCTCATTGTCTATCACAATTGATCATCACATAATCTTGTTCTCTTGGTTGTCTTGAGTTCAAATCTTAGCCTAGGCAATCCATTTACTATTTGTCTTAGTTTTCTCAGATGCACCTACCTTCCAGGGTTGTTGTGAGGATAAATTAAGGTAATATTTCTAAAGCATTTGCACATTTTAAGTTGTTATGTAAATGCTATTAATTATTATTATTGTTATATTGGTACTTTCTAGTAGCTGTACCATCACTCAGAAGTTCCCAAGACAGAATTCCGTGAAAACTGAATAGAAAGGATAGTCAGAATTTATGCAGACTCTTTTAGCCATGTGCTAATTTGCATGACTGCCCTTAATATCTTTCCTGAGTTGACTTGACATGGTACTTGTTCATCCCTTGTTCTTAGCCTCACCTCTGACATTTTAAATCTTGGGAAACTAAATTCTTTTCTTTTATATACATACATTTCCTAATAAAGTCTAGAGATTTACATAATTTTTTGCTTTTATTCAAAACATAGAAATATAACAATCTCTTCTAAACCACACCTAGACAAGGATTTTATTAGTTGCATATGAAAAAAAATATATGTTTTTTGTCAGTATCAATCCCAGAGGGCACTAAAATGTACTTTTAAAGTCATGGCATCCTATGTTGGATCAAGATACTCACCTTCACATGGCTCCCAGAAAATCATCTGACTCTCAAACTATTTGAGCCTTGGGGGAAAAAGTTAATTTTACTTCTTATCTTTCAAGCACTTCCTGATGCTTCTTCTTCCTTAGTCCATTCTACTATTCCAGCTGTCAGGAAACAGATTATTGGAGCAGTGAGAGAAGTAGGCATCAAGAGAGTAATGAAATAGAAGCAATCACCCTGAAAAACACTAGAAAATTGTCTGGGATTAAAATTTAGTTCTTGATTCTCCCTCCTTTTCTTCACTAGCTCATCCTTCATATTTATTTCATTTTCAGAAGGACATTAAATTTTCCTCTAAGATTCAAGAAAAAGAAGAGTGGACATATTTATTCTTCCATTCTCCTTCATTGCTTCCATAAGGTCAGTCAACTAATCCTTAACCTGATTCAGGATGGGGCAGAAAAAAAAATGCTATTGGTAATGCCTAAATTAGAACTTAATTCAGTTATAGCCTTAGACACACAATCCACTTTTTGTTGTTGTTTAGTCTGTTAGTTGTGTCGGTTTCTTTGTGACTTCAAATTAAGTTTTCTTGGCAAAGATACTAGAGTGATTTACCATTTTCTTCTCTAGCTCATTTTATAAATTTAGGTTAAATGACTTGGCAGGTTCATACATTTAGTTACATGTCTGAGGTTGGATTTGAATGCAAGTCCTCTTGACTCCAGGGCTGACACTCTAGCCACTGTATCACTTAATCACTAATTTTTAGTTCTTTCTTTCTATTTGTTTATTCCTTTAGGTTTTTTTCTTGACTTTCACCCACTCAACTTCAAGATAATCATACATTTTTTAGGAGGGAGCAGTAGGATACTGTGGGAAAGACTACCTGTAGAAAGTGGGATATGAGCTAAGTCTTAAAGGAATCTAGGAAAAGCAGGATTTGTAAAGTGGGAGTGGGGGAGAGAAGAAAAAAAATCATTTTAAGTATCCAGTGAAAGTACAGAGTTGGGATATGGAATATCAAGTGCAAGGAACACCAAGGAAACTGGTGTCTCAGGATCAAAGGACCTGAGGAAGACTGGAAAAGTAGGGTGGGGCCAAATTGTGAAGAGTTCTGACATCAAACAATATTTTATATTTGATTTTGAAGGTAATAGGGAGCCCCTGAAGTTTATAGAGTCATATGGTCAGACCTGTGTTTTAGGAAAATTACCTCTTTTGCCCCCCCCTCCCCAATTCATGATGATAATAGTAACATGTTTATATAATGATTTTAGTTTTACAAAGGCTTTATATAAATTATCTCATTTGACCTTGGAAAAATCTTGCGAAGTTGGTGTTGTTATGGTCCTTCCTATTTTATAGATGAGGAAACTTGTCAGTAAAGACAGAAGTTAAGTGACTTCCCCAGCATTATACAAGTAGTAAGATTCTGAGATTGGATTTGGTGTTAGATATTCTTGACTTCAAGCCCAGTACTTTATCTCCCATGTCACCTAGCTGCCTATATCTCCAAGGTCTTCTATTTTATTTTTTTCCCTCAAGAACTTTAAAAACTTTATTAGCTCTTTCTTAGTTCCTTCTACTGGTATCACTTGTCCTTCCATGAATCAACACAATTGGTTAGAGACTGTCAGGTTTAACACTTCTCAAGAGGCTCTCTGTCATGCCATGGATACATAACCTTATAAAGAAGAAGACTATTCTATTGTTTTTTGTTAGATCCACAGATCTAACTCGGTACCTTTCAGCAAGGGGTCACCAATCATCACTATTGGCCTCTTCCTCTGACAATTATTGGATAATTTCTCCCTTTATGGAACCTGTGGAGCAACCTAGAATCCAAGAAGTTGTTTCCTCCACAGATGGTCCATTTGCTGCTTCTAGGAACAAACACATACCTCTTCCATGGCTCCAAAGGCCAGGTGATTCTTCCTTCTTTCTTTCTCTGTGTCATACTTTCTCTTTACAACCATCTGACATTTTCCTGTTTATATCATCTTTCTTTTTTGTTTCTTCTTTGCTGCACTTCTTGAGTTCTTTTTTTAAAAAATCACTCTTTTCTCTTTAATAATTTGAGGAACAAAGATACATTCCTATAAACCTTTCACTTTTTCATCTAGGACACAGACCAACTTGCACTTTCTTAGAAGTTGTATGATTCTGGCAGGAACATATGCCACATGTTCTCTATTATTATTCCCATTATTAATATTAATATTATTACTCACCTGTGAAGTGGGTAGTAGAAGTATCACTATCCCCATTTCATAAGTGAGGAAACTGAAGTTCTAAGAAATTAAAGATTTTCCTATGGTTACATAGTTAGTGTCTCCAATGGAGTTGGGATTCAGGCCATTCAAAATCCAGTGGTTTATCCATTTCACCATGATGCTATCAAAGAAGGTTCTGAAAAGAAAAAAACAAGGGGAATCCAGACAAGTAGATATCACCAGATAATTGCATTCACAAGTCACAACAGAATTCTACTTGCCCTCCATACTTTTTTAAAGGAAGTTCCATTATACATTATACTTTTTTGGGGGGGGGGAGGAGAATATAGCTCTCTTGGACAACTGATGGATAATTTCTGCAACAAACTGCCTATTAATGAGATAGATATAATGAGACCTCCCTGTTTCATTTCATCTTGCTATTGAGTGTGTGTGTATGTGTGTGTGTGTGTGTGTGTGTGTGTGTGTGTGTGTGTGTGTGTGTGTGTGTGTGGTGTGGTTGGAGGGGCCTTAATTCATTTGGCAGATAGAAGCAGTTGAATCACAAAATGAAACTCAGTTTCTACACACAGCATATTCTTGCTTTCTTCTTTAGAAACTTTCCTCTTTTGAATATTAGGCTGTCTAGCCCATTTGAGAGGGAGAGGGAAAATTATTAGCAGATAGTACCAGGCAAGATGCAAGGACAATCAAGGAAATAAGAAAAATCCAATTATCTATTGATATTTCCTTGTCTTGATTCTCCTACTGCTTCTCTTCAGAACTTTCTTTGACAGGCTTCATAGTCAAGTAGATAAACCATTGGACTTTAAATTGGGAGGCCTGAGTCCAATTCCATTGCAGACACTAACTTTGTGACTATAGGAAAGTCATTTAAACTCTCAGAACTTCAGTTTTCTTACCTATAAAACGGGAATACTGATACGTCTACTAGCCATCTTATAAGGTTGTTACAAGGAAATAATAGCTAGCATTTATACAGCATTTGATGTTTGTGAAACACTTCCCATATGTTGTTTCATTTGATTCTCATAAGGTTCTCTTCATGAGGTAGATTCTATTCTTATTCTCATTTCAAAGATGAAGAAACTGAGGCTGAGATTAAGTGATTTTTCCCCACAGTCACATAGCTAGTGTCTGGGGACAGATTTGAAGTCAAATCATCCTGGCTCCCAGTCCAGTACTCTATCTACTGTACCACCTAACTGCCTATTCAAATATGTTAATATTATTCTATGGTCACTAAGTTCCATCTTGATGATGATTGACTTCTGTGAATCTCTGGTACCTTATCTATAAATGTCTACCTTATCTATATCATGGCCTTGGAAAGATCAACTGAGATAATGGATGTAAGAGGCTTAGTAAATAGTAAAACACCATATAATGTGAATTGTTACTTTAATTAGAGGTAACATAGTATAATAGGAATAATTGATATTAGATTTAAAATAGACAGACACCTGCTTTTAAATTTGGATGGCTGTTTACTAGCTGTGTGACTATGAGCATTTACCTCAGTTAACCCCTGGAAGCCTCCATTTCCTCATATGTGAAATGGGGATAATTATACATCTTTATTGAATTTTACTTTTAGGAAAAAAAGTTTTAGGTTTGAAAGCTAAACGGAAGTATCTACTCACCATTAAGTGAACTTTTTGAAGTTCTGAATGGTATTTTCTTTCATTTTCCTATGCTGTTGTTTTGCAGTTATTCAGTCAGTCCAACTCTTTGTTACCCCAAATGAGTTTTTCTTGACAAAGATACAGGAGTGATTTACAACTTCCTTCTCCAGTGGATTAGGCTATCAGAGTTTAAGTGAATTGCACAGGGTCATATTGCTAATGAGTGTCTGAAGTCACATTTGACCTCAGGTCTTCCTGATTCCAGTGCTCTATCCATTGAGCAATCCAGCTGCTTCCATTCTCCTTTAGGGTGTAACCTTTTATGTTTAGATCTTCTACCTATTTAGAAGTCATTGTGATATATGGTATAAGATGCTACTCTAACTCCAATTTCCACTGAATTGTTTTCTGGTTTTCCTAGCAATCCTTATAAAATAAGCAGTCCTTTCTCTGGAAAATTTATGTTTTTGGATTTATTGAGTACTGCATTGGGAATTATGGGTATAGTACATTGCATACACTGTCAGATATAGTCAATATATTATTTTTTCCCCATAACTATTTTGTTCCAAGGTACACTTTAGTTTTTGTGACGAGGGTGGTAATATGTGCTATCAATATTTGGGAATGATTGGTACACACACACACACACATAAAAATGTATGTCTATATATGTATATACAAACGTATATATAAAATCTAAATAATATATTATAACTTGGAAAAATTAAGCGACTTCTTAGGAGAGTAATGGATTTTCATTTTCTGTATCATCCTGGTATTGGTTTATATCTTGCTGCTTTTAACTAGATGTTTCACTGAAAGAGCTTAAGAAAGTCTCTGATGCATTTCAAGGAAGAAGAAGGGGGAATACCATAGATCTGAAATGCTCCTATGGTCTGAACTGTCAGAACCAATGTGGGAACAACACTGTGCTGTGTGAACATGTAAATTGACGAGGTCAAAACCATCCTAGAGACATGAAGAAATATATTTATATAGGATGCGGTGAAATTTGTCTGCAATTAAGTTTTACCAAAACCATCAAATCTGTTGTTTAGTTTTAAGCAGATGTTGAAAAGGTTTATCCTGGATCCTGTCCTTTTTGATAGGATGTCTTTTGATCTGATGCCAAATAAGAAATCTGGATGTTATTTTGGATTGGGAAATTTCCTTTAAATAAACATATTAGTTAAGTATGTAAATCTGCTTATCATCACTTAGGGCACATTGCCAGAATCGGAAACATCTGGGGCCTGGTGTCAGCTGACTTATTAATTCATACTCTGAGTATGTTTCACGCAGGCTATTGCTGAATATTGTTATCTTGATTGCCTAAGTCAGCTGTGTCTTGACAAGAGTTAGTTACAAGTTCTGAGGTTTAAATTTTGACTCATGAGAAATCCACAGAGCAAGCAAGGCCTGTCTGGGTCTAGTGATTTAGATTTCTAGTGCCTTTCAGGATTGAGCTGGAAAATTAATTGTTAACATTTCGGATTATGAATGGCACAGATCTGCTTTATTTATCTGAACTGGCCAGCATGTAATTCCGGGAAGGGATTATATGACCTATTCCTGATAAGCGCTGAAGTCTGGTCATTAATACAACTTTCTGCCATAAAGCTCCCGCCACATTAAGGAACTCTCTCTCCCTCAGGTTAAAAAAGATACTCAATCTACTTCAACTTTTAAGTCGAGAGTGAATCATTTGTATATGATAAAGCTTTCGAGGCTGGCGGATGATAGATGCTTCACAGCATTCTTCCTAATACAGGTAATACAGTATATAAATCCACAGTGCCCTTTGCACTGTGCTCTTGAATTCAAAGGAAAGCTGCCTGAAAGAACACAATGGAATGTGTTTGTAGAGCATCCTAATGAATGAAGACTTTATGCTAAATGGTGGAAATAGTTCAGGCCATTTGCTGGGTGAGCAGCTGAAAACCAGGATCAAAGAGGCAGGAGAAATGGAGTACAGATAACAAGAATGTAGCCGAGCCTTTTAAAGAAGTTCATTTGATGGTGAGTGCACACTTCCATCTAGCTTCTGACCAGGTCAGTCCCTACTTAGAGCCTAAGAGACTTTCTTAGTCTTGCGAAAGGCACCCTGGCTGGATAACACAGCAGGTGCCCTGCTATACCAGGTAATGCGAATTTTTATAGTGGTCATATAGAGACAACACCCCAGCTTTTGTTGTTTGCCCCCAAAGAATGACTTTAATAGCAGAAATTTCACTCCACATAGAAGAAAATCATGGTTGTATGGCAGAGTTTGGAGGAAGACACTTAAGAAACCATAAAAGCATATTATATAGTTGATGTGTTTTCTGCCTAATTATAAGATCCTCTTTTCTACTCTTCATCTCATACTCTGAGATTTAAGTCAGAAATTTTTACTCTTCCTAAGTCAACCACCAGGGAATACCCTCCTTCTGGGCAAAATGGAACCACAAAATTGCTCATGTCTCAGTCACAAGTCTATTAGAAGTTTTGGCACCATTCACTTACTTTCAGTAAACTTGTTAGTCTTGCTAATGAAATAATGTCATAGGAAAACTTACTTTCTTGTTATCATGCTAGGAAATTGTGTTCTCCAAGGGACAAGAATAAAAGAAGTCTATCCAAAGGACAGGATATCAGACAGTCACACCAGTTTTGACACAATGACACAACCACCACACAGTACCCCAAAGCCATTATTCACAGTTCCCAGCTCACTGCCATATATTGGGAAGCCAGTCAGCAGGCTGATGAAGGAGTCGAGGGGGTAAGAGAAAAGATATAGAGGAGACCATAATTGTCAGCAAAGAGACCTTTCCTTTGTTTATTTATAGTCTTTGCTGCCTAGTGGGCCTGCAGCCACTGCCTTTGATTAACACAGTTGACCTGTGACATTCTTCAGGCAGGGTGCAACCTTGGCAGCTTGAATACACCTGCTGAGCACCCTTTCTGCAGCATCAGGGCTTAGAAGTGCTGACATCAGCCCCCAGACTACCTCAGGAACCTGAGCCAAATATTCTCTTACTTAAGAGTGGGGTTCTCTACTGGGTACTTCTTCCTCCTCTGAAAGTCACATGGCACCTGATCAGCACTTAGGAGGTTGGAATTTGTCTCAAACACTCAACATAACATTACCTGCAGAACCAAACACCTAACCAAGGTATTTTGATTATGATATTCTTTGATACCATATTTATATCTTTATCTCTGTAGGGGGAATGAGAGAACAACCAGTGAGAATGGGATTATAGTTCATCTCATTTAATGCTATTTTCCATTTAAGATTCTTGGAGTGGCAACATTTTGCTCAGGGAGAGGGAAGAAAGAAGGGGAAGAGAGAGAGAGAGAGAGAGAGAGAGAGAGAGAGAGAGAGAGAGAGAGAGAGAGAGAGAGAGAGAGAGAGAGAGAGAGAGAGACAGACAGACACAGACAGACAGACAGACACAGACAGACAGACAGACACAGACAGACAGACACAGACACAGAGAGAGACACACACACACACATACACACACACACACACTCACTCACTCACAAGTCTGTGTTTAATACAACCATTCCTTGATTGTGCTCATGTGGGAGAATGCCAGACATCCCATTGGTTTGAATAGGGGCAAGGATGCAATTTGTCATTGGTTGGCAGGGCTTGTGGACTTATGAATTAAGTTTTGCTCTCTCTCCTGGGAGTAGCTAGCATGAAAGAAAGGATTCTCCTGAGAGTGAGGAGAAACAGCTGGAGAACAAAGAATTATCAAGGTGACAGAATTGCTCCATAAGCCAAGATTTCCATTAGCAAAGGTAAACACAGGATGATGATAAATGGTGATGCTAATTTCTACTGTGTTAATGTATGCATGCATATGTATGTCCACACAGATTCATATACATTGTCTTCTAAAGTACCATCTAACTCTGCAAAAGCCAGTGACATAGATTATAGGTACAGAGGATTGAATCAATGAATTAACAAGCATTTATAAAGTGCCTACAACACATGAAACACTGTGCTTAGTATTGGTGATACAAAGGTGAGGATGTTAAAAGTCCCTATCCTCAAGGAGTTTTCAATATATGTTAGTGGGGGAGAGAATATGAACATGTATGGATATATACAAAATATATACAGAGTATATACAAAGTTACCTAGAGGTCAACTAGAGTAACTTAGAGGAAGAAAAGGTACTAAGAGGTTGGGAAGAGAGGACAAGGAACAATAAAGAAAGATGATTTCCCACCAAATGTAGCTCTTGAGTCGAATCTCAGGGAGGGAATCAGAAATTCCAAGAGGTACAGGTGAAAAAGCAAAATATTCCAGGAATATGGAACCAGTGGAAAGGGATAAGAGATAGAATATTTTAGAGAGAGCTAGAAGGGACCACAGAAGCCATCTAGCCCAACTCCCTCATTTTACAAATGAGGAAACATGACTGGGGAGATTAAGTGACTCATTGAGTAGTTACAATTAGTAGCTTTCAGAGTAGGGACTTGAACTTGAATCATTTGGTTCCATATCCAGTGCTCTTTTCATTATATCTTGTTACTTCCTATTAATGCATATTCCTTCAGTAGCCAGATAATAGATATAGAAATACCTATGGCTTTCTTCATATTAATTTATCACTCAGACACAGCAGCAGGTGCCCCAATGGCAGCCGAACTTGCTCTTTTCTTTCTCCTAGACTCATTGACACACCTCTATTCCCAGCCATTGACACACCTGCTAAGGGGTGTAGGAGAGACCTAGGCAATCTTTCTTCTTGAAGGTGAACTTTGGCTCTTCATAATATTCATTCATCTATCTATTCATTGAACAAACACTGATTGGCAACTTTGGGTGGAACATTGGGCCAGGTGCTCTGGGGTGAGGAATACTAAATAAATAAAAGGCATGCAGGTTCCAGAGAGGAATGGGATATTTGCTCTAAGTAAAAAACAAATGAACACTTAGAGAAGTACTTGACTTCCCTGCCTGGGATACGTGGGAACTTAATTCAAATGTGTTCTACTTTCTTTTCTTTATACAATTCTACCCTTTTCACTTTCTTTGCTGGGAGGAGTTACTGAGTTCATTTTATCCATCACTCCTCTCTCCATGCTTTGATCCTTTGCTTTCTCTGTTACCCAATTTTTTTTTAAAGAACTTAACTCTACTTTCCAGCTTCAGCTACTTCATTTTTGTCCTTATCATTTCAGCTCTCGATTTCCTAAAATTTTATTCTTACCATTTTGTGGGTTGAGAAACTGAGGAACAAAGAAATTGTAATTGTCTTAGTGTAATAATTTGGAGTGTTTTTTTTACTACCTAAAGAGGTTCATATATTAATTATGTAGGGAGTTAACTGTATGTTTAATTTATACTAGGAAAGCTTTGAACTTGTCCTGACTTCAAATCCTATCTCAGTCACAGTCTGAGAAAGACATTTAAACTCCTTTAGCCATAGATTTCTCATCTTTGTAAATAGTGATAATATCACCTACATCAATGGGTAGTTATGAGAATCAAATAAGATAGTATGTGGAAATGGCCTTATACTTTCTATGATTATGGACTTAGAGCAAGAAGGGAGGTCAGAAATTAACTAGTATAACCTCCATTATTCAGATGAAGAAATTGAAGTCCATGAAGATTAAGTGCCTTATCTAAAATCACATAGCTATTTTATGGTAGATTTGATTTGAATCCAGGTCCTATAAGCTGTATTTAAATGTGTCTTACTTTATAAATTTCTGTTTGAATGAGAAAATTGAAGTAATGAGAAAAAAAAGTTAAAGTAAAATGGAAGAATAAAAAGTCAGGCAGGTGAATCTAGAGTTGTCTTCAAGAGAATACTCACCATTGATTCACTAACTTTATCTTTTTGCCTACAGAAATATTCTCCATCTCCCCGTGAACGTTTCTCCTTTCAATCCTTAATAAGACTTTTTTTCCCCCTTTGTCTATAAGTTTGAGAGAAACTAATCAACTGGGAACTTAAAATTTAAACTCTATCTGGAGGAGGTGGTTGGTACTTGTACTCCTAGAATAAATCAAGTGATAGATTATCTTGTGATTTGGTTGGGAACCTTAAATTCTGATTAAACTTTGTAGATGGTCCTATCCTCTCACCAAGGATTATTTAAGTGAGTATAGATTCTCCCGAACAAAGTCTATTATTTTAATTATTTCTTTCAAACACATTTTTATTTGAAAAAATCTTTTATTTTTATATAACCTACATTTTTGTAGATTTTTGTATAACCTAAAAACAAATTTTTATTTTTATCTGATATTTCTAAGTGGATCCATTTTTCAATATATTTATTCATATCTTTTTACGTATAATTATTTTGGAACAGTATTTGTGTTATACAGTTATGTTGGTTATCAGATCCTTTTCAATGATGTTTAATACCAAATAATTTCCCCTAAAAATAGCTTTGTTTCTTAACCTAATTCTATTAATTTTGTCCATACAAAAGCTTGTCACTTTCATGTAATCAGTTGTCTGTATCTGTTTCACCACATATTTGACAGTATGTTATATTCAAGAGCATAGATGATCTTTACTTAAATTTGAAAATTGTATTGGTATCTGTTGCTTTTATATCACATTTATTTCCAAAATAGATCTCCCTAATGAGTCATCCCTTCTAACAAAAAATTAAAAATAAATATGAGGAGAAATAGAAAGCAGTTCAGCAAGGCTAACCATCATATTGACTGTTTTTGTACTGTCTCATTTTTACCCACCTCTTCAATGAAGGTAACAAAATGCATTTTATAACCTTTTCTTAGAGGTCAATATTGGTCATCATAATTACAACACTCAGCTTTGTTCTGTTTTGTAATTGTTATTATTTCTATTGTTTGGGTATTATGTATATTATTTTCTTAGTTCTGTATGCTTTACTCTGTACCAGTTTAAATAAGATTTCCCATGCTTTTTGAACTCTTCAAGTGTTCATTAGCATAAATGTTCTTTTAAATTATTTTTGAAAATCTAGTTTCCTTATTTAACAAATCAACAATAAGCACTATACGACAACAGTCATATATGTAATACATTCTAAAATGCTTCACATTCAAAAACAAAATGCCAAAGTATGGCCACTCTCAAGTAACTCACATTTTATTAAGGGTATATAATACATACAAAAATGAGGAAATATAAAATAATAGGAAGAGGAATAGAATACTGTCAACAAAGGGTAATCTAAAAAGAATTTCCTAGGAAGTGGCACATGAGATAAGCCTTAAAGGAAGTTAAGTTTTGGAGGAGGGGAGGTCAAGAGTGTCAAAAACAATAGAAGATGAATAAATGACAAGTTTCGATAAGTTAAAGAACATTGATTAAAAAAGGGGGGGAATATATATATATGCATATACTAAATACCATATATATGCATACATGCATACATGTGTGTGTATATATATACCCACACATAACCACACACATATGTGTATATAGATAAATAGATTTAAATTTAACATAGGATTTTGCCTACATGATCTAATTTAATCCTCACAGCAATCCCGTAAGGTAAGCACTACTGGTAAGCACTACAGATGTGGCAATCAAGGCTGAGAGAATTTAAGAGAGTTGCCCCAAACTACATATCTAGTGAGCATCCAAAGCAGCATTCAAACCTAGAACTTCTTGCTGCTAAGTCCAATACTCTATCATCTGTGAAATAGTTCCCCAAATTTCAAGGGGACAAAAGTTGAGTGGAAAGTGAAGAAATGGAGGCAAATTATGAAAATAACTTTTTCTAAGAGTTTAACTATGAAAGAGTGGAAAGATCAATAAAAAAATCTTTGATAAAAAGAAAAGTAGACAAAGAAACTCATACCCATGCTTCCTGAAAAATGAATCTCCTACTTAGAGCCTACACAGTGGCTAACCATGGCACCTCCCTCCCAGGGTTGTAGTGAAGATCCAATAAGGTAACAGATGGAAAGTGCTAAGCAAACCTTAAAGCACCAGACAGATGATTGATTAACTATGATGATTAGCTAATATTACATAAGTAGGCAGCAATGAAGAATAAGCAGATGAGAAAGAACAAGAGAAATGATAAATAAGAAAAAGACAAAAAGAGATGAATGAAGGGGCCAACTCTCAGAGGACATGGGAGGGAAGGGGCCTTATCCCCAGGGCAAAAGTGTAGTGATGTCTTTGGTAAGAACTCTTTTTCATTAGTAACTGGAGCAAATGAGGAAAGAATGGGAAATATTTAAAGGAATTTGGATATGCATAATAAAGGAAAAGAGGAAAATTATGGCATATTATTTGTTTTCTCGCCTGAACAAAAGGAAAGATCCTCTGTGAAGAGAGAAGGAATAAGACATGATATAGAACATTTAAAGAAATAATCTAAAAGGATCATAGATCAGGAATGGACCTAAAAGTCCATCTAGTCCAATCTGTTATTTCACATATAAGGAAATTTAAACCCAGGGAGATTATGATTTGTCTAAGTCACACATATATATCTCCATTCCCTGATAGATAAAGATCAGGTAGTTCTCCAAAGAATATCAAGGTATTTGCAAACACATGAAAGAAACCTCCAGATCACTAATGAAGAAAACATGAAGCTTTATCTCACATCCTGCAAAGTGGCAAAGGTTACTCCCAAAATGACAATGATCAGTCTTGGAGAAGTTATAGAATGATCAATATACTAGCACATTTTCAATGCATCTGTGAAATGATAAAATATAACCATTTTGGAAAGCAATTTGGAAGTATGCAAGTACAATTTAGTTTATGTACTAAAATGTTCATACTTTATGAACCAGATATTCCTTTACTGGGCTTAAATACCCCAAGGAAGTATATAGTGCATTATATATGTATATGTATGCACACATATGTAACAATACTATTTTGTATTATATATCTATTTACTTGTGTTATACATATAATACAAAATAATGTTGTTGAGTTTTGGGGGAGTGTATTATAATTGGAGAAAGCAGAGAAGGCCTCTTGGAGGAGATGGTCCTTGAGCTGAGCTTTGAAGAGGAGCTGAGGATTACAAGAGGCAAAAGAGAAAAAAAAAGAGCATTCTAAGCAAAGGAAAACAGTCAATGTCAATATAAATGTCTAGTAAATGTCAGATTTGGATCACCAACAAAAGCTTCATGAAGGAAGTAAGACTTAATTGGAATCCTGAAGAACAACTAAGAGATGGATAGTTGGAAAAGTGAAGGGAGCTCATTCAAGGATATGCACCTCACATAAAATGTCATGTTGTAATATTCAATGTCTTCTTTCACCTTAGTTAACATAAAGTGACTCTCTGATGCCCAGTGCCATTTTGAGTGTTGTGCAGAAGAAAACATTCCCACCTTAGAGAATCTTATGCTCTACAATGGAAATATTAACCTATATGGCAGCTTTGGCTTTGAACATTCATATTCCAAGTGCTGTGGGATCAATACACCTTCAAATACCTCCCTATTCACTAAGGCATTATCTCCCCATACTTCTTTGTCCCTGCCTCTGTTTGTCAACTTTACAATCCTTTTATTGCCAGGAAAAGCCTTGGGAAGCTATGAACAGAAGGAGGGATTATAAAAGGATTTTTTAAATTAAAACATGCTTTCTTCAGGACAACAGAAGCACAATACCTTGGCTCTCTGCTGGTGAAAAGATGTGTTTTCTTTTTTAATTAGAACACTGCTCCATTCCATTAGTGTGGGACAAGTGCAGTCACACAATTGAGTTGCCAAGCCAAAGGGAAAAAAAGATGCATTCTTTGCGGTCCTCCCTCTGTGTTGATGGATACTAAAAACAGCCCTGGAAAAGAGAATCCATGTTACAAATAATAACAATAATAACAGTGATCATAATAATCATAGTAACAAAATACATTTACATAGCAATTTATAGTGTCTTTATTTCATAGCAACTCTCTGAGGTATATAATGCAAATATATTGAAAATCTCTTTTCAGGGAAACAGTTTGATCAAGGTGATATGGCTTTTAAGCATCAGAACCAAGAGTCAAATAGAAGTTTCATGATGACTGGGCCAGTGCTTTTTTCTATCATACTGTAATATATCCCTAACTTTTACTAGTGGAATGATTCAAGTGAAAGGCAATAATAGGTAGTAATTAATAATAATAATATTACTAATAGAATTTTATTTATGCTTTAAGGTTTATAAAGCATTTTCTTGATATATTGGTTTCCACAAAAAAGTGAGATAATTTTGCCTATTTTACAGCTAAGGAAACTGAGGCAGGCAGAGTTTGAGTGACCTACCGGAGGTGACAGAGCCAGAAAATACCTGAGGCAGAATTTGAACTTAGGTCTTCTTGACTTTGTGTTGGGCATTCTATTAACTATGCTACCTTGCTTCCAATTATAGAGAAATGGAAGAAGCTTATGTCATGAAGGAACAGTACTTACCCTACTCAAATTTCCACTTAGGACCAGAAGTTTAGAACTAGAAACAACTATCTATCTATTCCAACCCCTTCTTTTTTTTTCTCCCCTATGGTGAAACAAGACTCACAGAGATAATTAATTATATAGTGAGAGAAGTGAGATTTCCACTCAGATCATGATATTACAGACTATGGGATCATAAATTTAGAGATGAAAAGAATCATTGGCCACTGAAAAGGTAAAAAAATCTGACTTCTTCATTTTCCAGAGCAGAAAACTGAGAGACATAAATGTTAAATGATTTGCCAAGAGTCACAAAGTTAATGAATCCCTAAGCTGCATGTGAACCCCGGGCTTCCAGACCCTAAGTCTTAGTGCCTTATCCCCTACCCCATGCTGCCTGCCCCCTGTTTCTTTCTCCCATGGATTGCCTCCTCATGATTATTCTAGTATATGAGGTAGAAAAGCTGCCTTGCTTATCAAAGTCTTTCCTTATTATTGGTGTTCGGCATCTGTTTTTCTGTTTGCTTTGCCTTACTTCTTCAGTTCTAGCAGGTATCCTGGTGCTTGATGACTGTTTGCCTGGACTTTGGACTCCTACCTTGCTCTGCCCTCTGGTATTTGCCTACTCTGACTTCTTGTCTGTGTACCTGGCTTCTGATCTGCTGCCTGCACGAATGCTCACTCTTTCAGCTTGCCTTAATTCTGGTTTACCTATCTCTTCTGATTCCTGCCATTGCTCAGCTCTTTGGTGACCTTCTTCCATATTGCCCATCTGTGCCCAACCCTGGCTCTGCCTTGAGCAGCATCAGATTCTTTTGCCCAGCCTGTTCCTTGTATAAGATATACCTTATATCTTTTACTTCCAGTCCGGACACAGTTTCCTGCATCTTTTATTCTTTCCTGACATTGACCACCTGGAGGTCTAGTGCTTAGGATCTAGGATTCTTCATACCCAACCAGTTGCTAAGGCTCAAAAAATATTTTTGCACATCTGTCCTCTCCTTTTTCCATTACTCTTGGCACCGCCATAGGTCTTCACTGCTACTGCCCAGAATTTCCAATAGGAGTCTCCAAGCATAGCATGTAATCTATGATTTCTTCTTTTCCAATTCCTCCAATACACAGATAGGTTTATATCTAGCATACTCTGCTAAAAACAGCAAGAACAATTTAAACCCCTCCCCAAAAAAATTCCAACCCCTTCAATGAGTTCTTTTTGAATGTTGAAGAAAGTCCACACTCTTTAGGAGAGCTGTTATTTCCACTTATGGTGCCCATGCAAATTACAAAACCTTCCTAGGGCAAATAGAATGAAAGAAGCCCACAAATCAATTTTTAACATAAAATACTGTAGGGATGGAGAGAAGGAGGAGAGAGAGACTTGGGGATTATAGTCTCTGTGGTAGAAAGTCAGAGACTCTGAGATGCCATTTCTGGAGAGAGTGCCGTCAGGGGAGGGAGTAGAAGGAGACCAGGTGGGAGATGAACTCATCTGGGGTATGGTGCATGCCCTCTTTTAGTTAATTACTCTTGTTAACTTAGGTGCTAAACTCAATCATTTCTATTCTTTTAGAATATAAATACTGTCACAAAAATTTTTTGATGCTTTGGGATAAAGCTCTCATCACCTCAGTTGAGTTTTAGCTTTTTTCCTTATTCTGACATTCTAGGCCTTTCACTATCTTTCACATTTGTTTTTTTTTTTTTTTCAAACTCATCCCATATTCTCTTCTTTACTGATTCTACACTCTTTAAACCATGTTACTCCCTCCCTTTAAAAACATTCTTCAGTTTTCCATATTTATTCCTTTCCATTCCACCTATTATTCTCTATACCTAGAATGCTTGCTCTTCATCTCCAAACTCAAATATGGCCTCCTTTATGGAACCTTCTTGATCTTTGTAATTGGGAAGTACCTTTACCCATTAGAGCCTCCCATGCACTCCTATGCCCCACTCTTATGCACTTATTGTGGGCAAGTTTTTTTGGGGGTTTTTAAATTGTTGTTCTTGTTGTTTTTAGCAGAGTATGCTAAATATAAACTTTTTCCCCCAATAGCCCCATGAATTAGACACTGCTATGCCCCAATTCTACAGATTTGAGGCCTAGGGAGATGAAATAATTTATTCAATGTTCCACAGGTAATAATAATAATGATGATGATGATGATTATCATTATCATTATCATTATCTCTAAGCAGATTTTGTCACCAACACTTTCTCCCTTTCTAATTCCTTCAAAATGGGTTACTTAACTTCAGACCTATTATTTTTATCAGTGTAACACACTTGGAACACCATCAAATTCATAGCATTGTAGGTTTCATAAGGGCAAGGTCTAAACATCATCTAAATTTAACTTCCCTAGAAGAGAGAACAGTATTCTGCTTATGGTAACAACTTTATATGTATGTGTTGAATAAATGAATGAATAGGTAAGTTAACTATTCATTTCTTGGCTTTGTACAACTAGGGAGAGAGAGCATTAGAGCTTGATGAAGAAAGTACACAGGTGGAATTATGGGTGGAAGATTTCCTTCATATACTTTCCATGGTGCATTGAATACAGAGCATATTTGATAATAATCTTGAAGTCAGATAAACCAACTGAATTATTTTGCAGTCACACTTCCTTTGCATTTGAAGGGCCTCAGTTAAACTTTGGAGAGGGCCATTTCAATTGAATGATGAGGTTCAAAACAGTTTGCAAGGGCTAATATTAGTGAAGGAGATATGGAGACGTGTAGGCAACCAAATATAAACAAGTGGGTCTATTTTTATTAGAAATTTTGTTAGAGAAAAAAAGACATGTATATATATATGCATACATACATACATACATATAGTCTCTTCACCAGTTAGACTTTGAGGGACTATGGGCTGTTTTCTTTCTTTCTTTTTTTTTTTTTTAATAGCTTTTTATTTACAAGATATATGCATGGGTAATTTTTCAGCATTGACAATTGCAAAACCTTTTGTTCCAACTTTTCCCCTCCTTCCCCCCATCCCTTCCCCCAGATGGCAGGTTGACTAATACATGTTAAATATGTTAAAATATAATATAAATTAAATAAAATATATGTACACATGTCCAAACAGTTATTTTGCTGTACAAAAAGAATCGGACTTTGAAATAGTGTACAATTAGCCTGTGAAGGAAATAAAAAATGCAGGCTGACAAAAATAGAGGGATTGGGAATTCTATGTAGTGGTTCACACTCATTTCCCAGAGTTCTTTTGTTGGATGTAGCTGGTTCAGTTCATTACTGCTCTATTAGAACTGATTTGATTCATCTCATTGTTGAAGAGAGCCCCAACCACCAGAATTGATCATCATATAATATTGTTGTTGAAGTGTATAATGATCTTCTGGTCCTACTCATTTCACTCACTCCGAGCCTTTCTGAAATCATCCTGCTGGTCATTTCTTACAGAACAATAATATTCCATAATACTCATATATCACAATTTATTCAGCCATTCTCCAGTTGAGGCTCATCCACTCAGTTTCCAGTTTCTGGCCACTACAAAAAGGGCTGCCACAAACATTATTGCACATACAGGTCTCTTTTCCTTCTTTAAATTCTCTTTGGGATATAAGATGGGCTGTTTTCAAAATCATTCTCTACTTAAAAATTGTCTAACACTGAAGATATCCAAAAGCAGGTATCCCAAATTCTGAAAGAGATTTTCAAAAAAGAATTCCCAAAATATTTTGGCAACTGGAATAAGCTAATAGTTTCCTGAGGTGACTACTGTGAGTTTCCTGAGGTTACTACTGTGAGGAAGAGCTTAAGTTATGGTTGGTTTGTAAAAAAAAAAATCAGTGATACTATTTTAGAGTCAATCTTTTATTAAAAATGAATAAAAAAGACAGACTGAAATAGTAGATAAAAAGCTGATGGAGTCAAGATCACAGTTCAAGTTTTGCTTCTGAAACATAATGGCTGGGTAGCCATGTACAATAAGGTTCAAAGTAGTTTTCAGTCAGTCAAAAAGTATAAATTGCAGAGAAGATATTGGCTGACATTGATAAGAGGGAGCTTCCTTGCCAGGGATTTCCCTAGGCCAACCAAATCACAGATCACAGCAATGAGTAATTGGAGAACTGATATAATATATACACACAGCCCCATTGTTGCCTGAAGAGTTAATTTTTGTTAGCATATGACAGCAGAGAATGAAGCCAAAAAATTTAGCCTTCTAATGGAATAGAACCCTTTATGTGGGAGGACCAGAAGAATGACTCTGAGGAGAGAACAGAGATTTGTGTATTTCCCAGATCTCAGAGTAACCAATTCTGTTCTTTCTCTAAGAAATGATTTTGTTTCTATGTTCTGATGAAATATAATGTTCCACTGACTGCTAAAAATGAATAGTCAAGAATTTTGGATCTCCTTTTCTTAAACCATTCACTGGGATTGTTAAATAAAAATTAGGAAAATCTGTCATTTGTAAATTCAAATAGGTCTCTAATAGGGAGAGGATTTGAATTTATATCATATTAACCCATTCCAGGTCTAAGAGAAAAAAATTAAGAAGATATTTTTCAGAAACTAGAAGATTTGATTACTAACTTTGGGTTTTGTTCAGTTTCTGTATCATAGCTTTTGCCGTATTTCTCTGCTTCATAAAATGTATATATCTTTTCTTACTTTCCTTAGAAAAGCTACCCCCAGAAGACAGAAATGAGCATTGTTGTCACTTCCATTAGAATGCAAGCCCATGGAAAGCAGACATTCATTCTTTAAATTTGTAAACACAGTGTAGCACAGTGCCAGGTACAGAAGAGATGTGTAATAAACTGTTTGCTTATTAGTTAAGTGAATGAAAAAAGGGCATATCAGCAAAAGAAAACTATATAAACAAACAATTGTAAATTGACACTATTTTTGAAAAAAGACTTTTACATCATTTGTCCAAGTTATATCTGGTGTGCTGTTGCCTTCCTGGACCTGCTATGTCTCCTTCCATTCTCCACAAATGGATCAGATTCTTCTCAGGTCATAATTTTCCAGCCAAATATTACCAATAGTGTCCTGATATTGAAAAAGTAGTCTTTTGTGGTAGAGAAGCAGTTGTGTAGAACCATTGGAAGTTTTATACAAGTTTCAAATAGTGGTATAGCTTGATAACCTGTTTGTCTTTGTCAGTTAAAGTCCAGACCATTGTCCAAGTGTAATATCTATCAGAGATATGATGATTATCATGCTTCTAGAGCTGGAGGGGACCTAGGAGGTTTTTAGTTTGACCCTTTTATTTTATATATAAGGAAGCTATGGCCCAGGGAGGGAGGGCACTTAAGTGATTTATCCAAGATCCCATAGGTGGTAAATGTGTAAGGAGAGATTTGAAACCACATCCAAATGACTCCAAAGCCTGTGCTATTTTCATTGTATCATTTAATTTCTGCCAAAATTAAAATAAACAAAAAAATCCTAGACTAAAACAATGGAACATTTTATTGAGTCTAGTGAAAGGCATGGTTTTAACTCCTATTCAGATGGTAAAATTCTCTGTTGGCAACCATAGGCAATTGTTTTCTTTTTCCCCTTTCTGCCTGTTTTTTTCTTTTTCCTTTCCTTCCTTCCTTCCTTCCTTCCTTCCTTCCTTCCTTCCTTCCTTCCTTCCTTCCTTCCTTCCTTCCTTCCTTCCTTCCTTCCTTCCTTCCTTCCTTCCTTCCTTCCTTCCTTCCTTCCTTCCTTCCTTCCTTCCTTCCTTCCTTCCTTCCTTCCTTCCTTCCTTCCTTCCTTCCTTCCTTTTTGTGTCTCTGTCTCTATTTCTCACTGTCTCTCTCTATCTGTCTCTCTGTCTCAGTAAATCTGGGAAATCTGGGAACATAAATGTTTCCTGGCTAGCTATGGTAAGAGAAGTGTCTAAAATACATTTAATGAAAGCTCAAGGTAAGGCAACTTAACAGTTTACAAAAAGTCTTCCTCATAAGCTTGGGAAGTATTGGCTTCCCCCAGTATTCTCTGGGCTTCAGTGGGAGGATCAGCTGATGGCCTTTTTGGGCTGCTGACAAAAGCCTTCCTACCCTCATAGCTCAACTGCCCTGTCTCCCTGTTTGTGGTAACAATGTTGAGGATGGGTTATGATCTCTCCAAATTAGGTAGAATACTTGAAAATCTTGAAAAACCAAATTTTAAGGAAAGCTTAGAGTTTTTTATCTACAGCTATTTAAAACGAAAAATCAGAGAAAAGAGGAATAAAGTTTTTTTTAAAAAAGAAATCTTTCCTTGTCTCTGTTTCTTTCTCTTTATATCTCTCTGAAGCTATAACAGATAATTGGACATGAAATTTTCTTTAAGGAAAAAAAAAATCTCTCCTGGTCTGTTTTTGTCTCTCCATTCTCTCTTTTGTGTTTCTATGTCTCTGAGTCTCCCCTTCTCTTTGACTCCTTCTCTCTCTCTCTCTCTCTCTCTCTCTCTCTCTCTCTCTCTCTCTCTCTCTCTCTCTCTCTCTCTCTCTCTCTCTCTCTCCTCTCTCCCCTTTTTTCTGGCTCCCTCCCCCTTCACATTATCTTACACAGCAGATGTTAGGAGATGGTTGTATTCCATATGCTGGGGTAAGCAGTCTTTAAAGCTTCTAGAGAAATTTACCTTATACAACTGACAAGTGTCAGGGAAATGTGGGAGAAAAGCTCTAAATCTAGATCACATACATGTATGTGTGGGTGGGGAGTATGCCAGTAGGGTGTATGTTGGAGGGTGGGGGGAAGACTGAGTGCTAAAGAAAGTTGGTAAAAATAGTCACAGGGAGAGCATCTTAGTAAAATAAGACCTGTTAAACCAGGCCAAGAGCAGCGAGACCCGACTTTTTCTTATGGGATACAGTGATAAAGAAATTACATAGTTATTTGAGAGGAACATAAATAAAGATTAATAGGTTAATGAGTTATTTTCCTTTCATTACTACACTATTGTACTTTATTATAATTGCTTTGCACTCATTTAATTAAATTTGAACTGGGGCCAACACAAGATAATTTGTTTTCCCTGTACTAAACAATGAGTATGCAGATTGGAAGTACTGAAGCAGTAATCAGCCCTCTGTTTGCAACACTTTTCTACTCTGAGTAGACATTATAATTGATAATTTGATTGTTGCAGCACTCTGTGCAATATATTTTAAAGCAACATTAACATAATGGAAATTATGTTGTGAGCTTAATCTGAGCTTTTCACTGGGCAACTATCTGCATCCTCTTCTGTGTAACAAATGAGAGTCTTATAGAAAACAATTCCCATCACTTTGCAAGGAGGAATTTTATTTTATTTTTTTTGAGAAGTGCACTTTGCTTCCTTGTCTAGATACACTCTTCTGCCCTTACTAGGCCAAAAAGAAAGAAGGAAATAAGACCTGCTAAAATCAAAACAAAACAAAGCAAAAAAAAATTACAGCCAAGAACCAAACCAAAGCATCATACCCTAAGAATATTGTTAGGTTTAGAGAACAGTTCTTGATAGTGGCATTGGAAAAGAACAGGCATGAATAACTCTTTCCCATAGATATCTAAATGAGAAATTAGTCAAGATAGTTTATAGAGACAGCAACACTTATGTCTACTTATGTACTATGGGTGGCAAATGCAATGGCCTGATCCCTGAGATGTACATTCTTTTGTATGGGGGAACCTGTAGGTCTTTGTAAACAAGAAACTAGCTAAGTGACCCCAAGAGGACACATGGCTGCTAACATCATCCCATGTGTCCTGCCCAGAGTCACAGCTAATAAAATGTTTGAGTTCACATTTGAACTCAGATCTTCCTAACCTTGAATCCCAGCCTCTCCATCTGCTACTTCCATTGTTATCCATCAATCAAGAATTTTCTCTCCAAACCTGGTCTCCCAGCAAATCTGGAGGTTATATATTTGACCACAGTTCTGAGAGGTTGGCCCACAGGTGGGAAGGAAGGAAAAAAAAACATTACTTAGATGACATATGTTGAGTTGGCTAAACTTAGTAAATATTTATTTCTGTGTTTGTTTTATGAGGGGGAAAGCACCTGCCAGAGGTTGGAAGAGTCTTTGTATTTTTCTTGGAAGAGGGAGGAGTTGACTGAGATTTTTTGGTTTTAAAGCAAACTGCTGAGATTGTGGTTGTATTATGAAAGCCCAGCTTCTTTGGAGAAAGTGGCTTAGCCATTTTTCTTGTATCTCTCTTGTGTATATTGGCATAAACACTGGTTAATTTACCTTGTGTATTTTCTGGGGCCATGTATATGGCTGAAAATGAAAAGTGATGCCCTATCTCCTCACAAAAAAAAAAAAAAGAAAAAAAAGGACTTTATTCATTTTTGTCCTCTATAAGATTTCTGAGAAAGCAGATTGGCCCTAGAAAAGTGCTAGTATTCTCCAGTGAACTCTTGAGTGTAATAATGGTACATCTGTTGCTGATAGTCTTTTATTCCCTCCCTACTGTTTCCTGATTTGGAAGGACCCAGTTTTACTCTAACCACTTGTCATGAGATGGAGTTCTGTTACTTTCCCTTATTCTTTTAAAAGGTTTGGAAAGGAATGAATTTCAGTTTTTCAGTACCCTTTCCCCATTCCAATCTCTTTTTAAAGAAACTTCCATCTTTTGACTGAATGGTGTATATTCCCTTATGTTCACAGATGTTGAGTTTAAATTGAAAGCTCAGTAGTTGGGGTACTTACAGTACACAGACACTATCTCTGATTCTTGCATCAGACCACTGCTGGCTCTCTGCCTCCAGAGGAAATATCTCTAAGGAAACCTGGTCCTCAATAAGAAAGTAAGGGCAGACTCCCAAGCACAGATGCACAATGATCCCAGTGGTCCTAGTTCTTAGGTACACAGGAAATTTTGGTATACTTGGTGAAACAAAATGCTATCTTTTCCACAGAGCCTCTTTTGATAAAATCCCCCTTTCCTGATTTCTCATAGCTCTATTTTAACTCTATTCTAACTCATATATTCTGGCACTTGTTTATACAGTCTTTTATTATAGAACTATATTATATTATATGTAAAACATATTATGTTATTGTTTTTTCATGGCTTCATGTTTGCACCTCATGTCACCAAGTAGATTATGAGCTCCTTGAAGACAGAGCTCTTTCTCACACATGCTTTTCCACAGAGCCTTCATAATACTTTATACTTCTTTGTTCAGACATTTCAGTTGCATGCAACTCTTCATGACTCCATTTGGAATTTTCTTGGCAAAGATACTATAGTGGACTGCCATTTCCTAGATGAGAAAACTGAGGCAAATTGTTAAGTGATTAAATGTCTAAAACCAGATTTAAACTCAGTCTATCTAGCTCAATCTAATATACAGTATCCAGCACTCTCTCCACTCTGCCATCTAGCTTCATAGTGCTAGATGAATGGAATTAAGCATTGCCCCATCCTAACTCTTTTCAGAGTTTTATTTTATTTTTTATTGATTTTACTTCCTTTTCAATATTTGGAGTATAGGAGATACACCTAGATTTTACTGAGGGCCTTTAGACTTAAAGAGAGAAAATCAGGAAAGAAAATTTACTAATAACTATGCTGTAGTAGTTAGAGAATGAGTCAGTCCCTTCTTATAAATGCTTGGTAATTTTCAGATGAAATGGATAATTTTGATTATATTGAGTTACAAAGTTTTTATACAAACCAAACCAATGAAGACAAAATTAGAAGGGAAGCAATAAACTGGGGAAAATATTCATATCCAAGGATTCTGATAAAGGTCTCATTTCTAAAATATATAGAGAATTGACTCGAATTTATAAAAATACAAGCCATTCCCAATTGATAATATGAATAGACAATTTTCAGGTAAAGAAAATTCAAAATGTTCTAAATCATAATTGATCAGAGAAATGCAAATTAAGACAATTTTTAGGTACCATTATATACTTCTCAGATTGGCTAAGATGACAGAAAAAAATAATGATGAATGTTGGAGGGGATATGGGAAAATAGAGACAGTAATACATGATTGGTAGAGCTGTGAACTGTTCCAACCATTCTGGAGAGCAATATGTGTTCAAAGGACTATCAAACTGTGCATACCCTATGATCCAGATATATCTTTACTGGGCCTGTATCCCAAAGAGATCATAAAAGAGGAAAAGATCCACACTTGGAAAAATGTTTGTAGCAGTCTTTTTTATAGTGGCAAGGAACTGGAAACTAAGTAAATGCTCATCAGTTGAAGAGTGGTTGAATAAGTTATGGTCTATAAATATTATGGAATATTATTGTTCTATAAGAAATGATCAGCAGGATGATTTCAGAAAGACCTGGAGAGACTTACATGAACTGATGCTAAATGAAGTGAACCAAGAGAACATTGCACACAGCAACAACAAGATTATATGATGATCAATTCTGATGGACATGGCTCTTTTCAACATTGAGATAATTCAGACCAGTTCCAATGGTCTTATGATAGAAAGAGACATCTGTGTCCAGAGAGAGAACTGTGAGGACTGAATGTGTATCACAACATAGTATTTTCACTTTTTATTTTTGTTGTTTGCTTGCATTTTGTTTTCTTTCTCCTTTTTTTCCCCCTTTTTGATCTGATTTTTCTTATACAACATAATTGTGGAAATAACTATAGAAAAATTGCACACATTTAATAAATATTTTGTTACTTGCTTTCTAAGTAGGGAGTAGGGGAAAATAGGGAGAAAAAAAAATTTGGACCACAAGATTTTGCAAGGGTAATTGTAGAAAACTATCTATAGATATGTTTTGAAAATAAACATGGTTTATTAAAAAAAGAAAAAGAAATTTGCAGATGACAACAAATTAGGAGTAGCAGCTAACAAGCTGGATTATAGAGTCAATATCCAAAACAAATAAACAAAACACACACACACACACACACACACACACACACACACACACACACACACACTCCACTGTTGAAACAAATCTAATCAAGTAAAATTTAACAGTGATAGATTTAACATCTCATACTTGGGTTCAACAAATTAACTTTATGTGTTCAAGATGGAGGAGGCATTACCAAGTAAAAATTCATCTGAAAGTGGTCAGAGGATTTTAGTGAATTGTGGACTTAATCTGAGTCAGTTATATACTATAATAGAAAGCTAATAGATACAGAAAGCAATTCTACTGAAATAAGAGGTGTGGTGTTTAGGATTAGAGAGATTATAGTTATAGTCAGTCTATCCTTGATATATTGTTTTCAGTGTTTAGAGCTACATTTCATGAAAAACTTTGATAAATTACAGAATTGTATTCAAGGATGAGGAAAAACTTTAAAACTATGTCAAATGAGAATGGAACCATGGATATTTAGGCAAGAAAAAAAATTAGTTTTGGGATTAGGATGGAAGTTGGGATGGGGAATGATAGGTGTAAGTGTATAAAAGGTTGATAAATGAAAAGGGAATTATATTTCATTCTGCTTGGCCCTAGTGAGCAGAAATAGAAACCTGTTGAGGTGTCAAGGAGAAACATCCAAGCTTGGTGTAAGAAGAAACTTCCAAATATTTAGAGCTATCTAATAATAGAATAGGATGCCTTAGAAATCTGGAGGACCTATCTCCTTGGAATTCTTCAAGCAAAGGGTGAATGATCAGGTATGATGTAGAAGGGGGATCCTTGTTCATGTGTGGGTTGGATGAGATGGATTTAGGAATTCCTTTCAGCTCAGAAATACTATTATTTTGGTCAAGGACATGTCAGAGCATAAGAAGATATTGAGAACGTTGAAGCTCCATGCTTCTAATGTCATATAGGAAATGAACCCAGCAGTAATCTGGTGAGTGTTTTTATGGTCTTTGGTTATTTCCAAAGTGCTTTATAATCAGTAAGTGCTTGATGTATCTGCAACAGCTGTTTTGCCGATGTCATAACTTTAAACCTTCTTGAAGTCAGTCCTGCAATTGGATTTTGCAAATGCTCCCTTCTGGACTTGCTAATATCATCAGAAATCCATACTCCCAAAATGGCCATATGCTTTTAATCATATGTGCTCATTCAGTCAGCCGTAATGATGACGGTGAGATAGGTCATCCAATTTCATCTTTGATTTTTGGGGTGGGAAACAATAATGACATTTTAGTTCCTATTGGGCAGAACATTGGAAAACTTCTAGATTTATCTTATTTGTGAATAATCAATCAAATCAATCTACAAAGCATTCATTAAATGCTTATTATATGCTAGACACTAGAGATACAAAAAAAATTGCCTTCAAGGAACTTGCACTTTTTTTGAGGAGAAACAACATTGATACACATACATAATAAATACATCAGTTTGTTGAGAGAAGCATTAACAGTTGGAGAAAGATCAGGAAAGATATCATGCAGAAGACACATGGGAATCTGAAGTTGCCATTAGGTTCAGAAGAGTTGGAAAATCAAATTTAAGAGAGTTGAGTTCTAGGAAAAAATTGAACCTCAGGCCTTATAACTATTAAATGTTACTATATTTAAATTTAAATGTTATAACTATTATATAATTATAACTATTAAATGTTATATAAAATTAATTGAGAACTCTATCTAGGCAGAAGTTATTGACCCTGTTACCTTCACTCATTTGTCCACAAACATCTATTATGCATCAAGAAAAAAAAGTAAATAATCCCAGCCTTCAAGGATATTACATCTATTGGTAGAGGAAATATAACAGAGATATGACACCTAATATAGAAAGTATTTTGAGGATAAGGAGCATAGCAGAGTGCACTCACACCTGGAGGCTAAGGAGATCAGAACACTCACTAGCCTCAGCTTCCCTCAGTAATAGAGTGTAGAGATGTGTCTTACTAGATTTGTTTTGCTGTTTGCTCTTTCCTAAGCATTTGAAACCCGAGTTAGAGGCAACTAAGTAGTGCAATGAATAGAGACCTAAAGCTAAGAAAACCTGTGTCTAATTCCTGCCTCAAATAGTTCCTTGCTGGGTGTATGACCTCAGGCAGCTCTCACTCTCAGCTTCCTCAGCTATAAAATATTGAAAATAAAATAACCTACTACTTCACAAGTTTATGTGAGATCAGATAAGATAAGAAATGTAACACATTAAAAACCTTAAACTATTCTCCAAATGCTAACTATCCTTATTAATAATCTGCTATAGTGCTTTTCTCTCCTAGTATAAGTTTGATGCCTCTGGATTGTGAACACCCAAAGGGCAATGAATATATTTTGTATCCCCAGACTTAGCACACTGAGTATTGAGTGAAATCTTGTCTGGCCCTTTCCTAACTGCATAAATAACTCATTTAACCTCTAAGCCTGAGTATCTGCAATACTTATAGAATTATTGTGAGAATTTGGAGGATGGAGCAGTTATTTCACTGAGATGGGGTACTCCCAGAATGAAAACTCGCTCCATCAATTCAGTCCTTCAATTCTATAAGTTAAAGTCTTAGGAGATTTGTCTGAGGCACAGACAGGTTGTGTGACTTTCCTATGATGACACAGCTAGTATGTGGCAGGAACAGCACCTAGGTCTTTTTGAGCCTGAGAGAGCTGGTGGCTCAGTGGATAGAGTGCTGGCCCTGTTCCAATCCATCTTCAGACACTTCCTAGCTATGTGATCCTGGGCAAGTCATTTAACTCCTGTTTGCCTGAGAAAAGGATCCACTTGAGAAGGAAATGGCAAACCACTTCAGAATCTTTGCCAAAAAAAAAACAACTCCTTGGACAATTGGTCCACAGGGCCATGAAGAATTGAACATAGTTTATCAACTGAACAACAACAAACTTTCTGAGCTTGAATGTCTACTTTGTATTCATTATTTGATATTGTTTCTGCATGATGAAGGTCTTGTTATAAATGTCAAAGTATTCCAGGAGAAAGCTATAAGTATATAATGAAATGTGAGTTACTGTATTATGTCCCCTCTCCTCACTGTTATAGACCAGTCCTCTGCTAAAAAGATTATGGCTGAGACTTGTTGAATCTTCCCAGTCTAGTCCTTCTTTATATGGATTGATGCCCTCCTCTATCTGTGTGGATTGATGCCCTATTAAGGCTGACTCAGAATACTTGATACTCTTCCCCCATTCTCTAGTCATAGTAATTGGTAGAGATGACATCTGTGTCCTGTTAAAATGCAACTACCTATGGAAGGCCCTAATGTATTAAGTAGTCAATCATTTACATTAATTCATTAACATCACAATGTTCACTCATATGGAGGCTCTGAGGTGGATAATTGGTCAGGAATATTGGGGTTTAAATTTTTGTAGAGGAGTATCTATTTATCCTAATAATTGATTATGATAAAACAATCTAATCCCATCAAACATGGGATTAAAAGAGGCAGTTTGGTTTAGTGGAAAGTCTGGAAAGGAGGATTTGAATTCTGGTTCTTGACTGAGTGTAGAACATTTGTCAAATCACTTTATTTATTTATTTATTTTTTTCTGAATAACTGTTTCCTCCTTTATCAAAAGCAAACGGTGTACTAGATGATCTCTGGAAATCCTTCTGGTTCTAAACTTAAGATCTTACATGAAAGAAGAGGGGACTGAAATAGCTTTCAGAAAGGACATCACTCTTAGGTGCTGTGGGTATAGTGGGGAATGTCCTTGACAGGAAAAAGGAGGATGGATTGCATTCTCTTTCCACTTGGAACAAACTTTGCTGTATAGTCAGTCTGTGTAGGGTTTAAAAAGGCAGAAAGAGACTATTTACCTTTGTGGGAGTGGCTGAGTGATCTGCCTGTGTAAACATCAATTTATGCAGATGTTAAGAGGAACAACTAAAAGAAAATACATATTTATTCCTTTCTTTGTGGTAATTATCCAATATTCTGTTCTATATACATGTTTTACATTGAGGGCTGCCTGTAAACATAAAGCAGATTAGGGACCCCAGGTTAGGATATAAAGAATTACCCACTCAAACATCAGCACAGTGAAACTAGCACTATTAGAGCTACTCTTTTGACTTATTATTAACATTACTAATATAGTGATTTTATAAAGGAATTTTAATGTTTGCAAAGTATATTTTATACAAACACACATATGTAGTGTATTATTTATAAATATGCATATACTGCATGTCAACATATATAATACCTCCCACATGAAGCTTAAAGCACTGTCTCCAAACATCTCCCTGGTAAGGATATCACAAAAAAAATTAGCATCACTATCAAATTATCACAACCTAGTTAATGAGATTCATTGTCAGCTGGCTAAGATCAGGAGCCTAATGGCAAGGAGAAATAGAACAGTGGAATACTGTAGGGACTATGAGGGCAGATAGAGAATAACATGAAGTCTCTGAACCTCTGAAGTTGGGAGAATGACTCCCAACTGTGAAACACTGGAAGGAGCCAGCTATCATTTCTTATTCTGGTCTTGTTCTCTACTACCTCTGTCCATTTGCATATGCCCAGAATGAGTTACTTTTATCCCCTGTAAATTTTCTTATCCATCCATCTCTCCTTCACATTGGGGTCATGGGAAGAACACTCTATTCAGAGTCAGAAGTCTTGAATTCAAATGCTAGTCCATTTATACTACTTACCACAGTAATGTTGTTTTAAAGGCAATATAACAAAGTAACTGGCAAGGGAACTTCATATCTCTATTAAACTTGCAGAGTTTCACTTTGCTAGGATAAGTTCAATACATGAAAAATGATCTTATCAACCTCTTTCAATGATTTAATTCATGGTGTAGAGTTAGATTATCTTCTTACTTTTTCTAAGAATTTCCTAGAAAGTGATGGGATTCCTCATGCCAACATGTCACTTCTGTGTATCCCCAAATTGCTCTCCATGGCTAATGTTATATATTTGGAACTGAAATCATAGGGTATTTTCAGGGACAAGTAGATAGCACAATTTGACTGAAGTGTATGATCAATGTCCAGTAGTAACAGGAAAGAAGACTAGAAAGGGAGGTTAAAGAGCCTTAATGCCTGATTCAGTTTGGACTTTATCCTATAGGCAATTGGTAGCTATAGAGGGTTTTTTAGCAATGGATTAACAGATATTAGATCTTCAGAAATTTTTTTGGAGGAAGAATAATGTGGCAGTGATAAGTTGGATGAACTGGAGTGGAAAGAGACTGAAGGCAAATTGTCTTTGTCCTTCATTTTCAAATAGGATCACAACATCAGGAAGGTAAAGCCATGACATGCAAGTGAATTGGATTTGAGTGAATGAGGGTTGTGCAAGGTCACCTCCTCACTTTCCCCTGCAGAGCCTTCTGGATCTTCATGACTGGAGATGGCCCTGGATGCAGTGGGAGACTTTGGCCTTTTTAAACTAGGTTAAACAGGTTTCAGCTTGACTGAGGCCACACCCATTTAGTGATTAAGTCTGGGTAGCAATTGAAGCAAAGAATGATCTCTTTCATTTAGTCAAAAATAAATAAACAAACAAACAAACAAACAAATAAATAAATATATCTGGAAGAAAATATAGTAGCTTGATTCTAAAATGGTGAGGACCTAAAGTGGAGTGGAGGCAATGGAAATGGAAAAGAAAGAAAAGAAAAATATGAAACAACTGATAGGACATGGTGACTTTAAGAAAGAGGAGTCAAGGATGAGTCTAAACTTTCAAACCTAAGTCAATGGAAATATAGTGGAAACATCAACAGGAATAATATCTAATGCTAGCTGGTGTGTGTGTGTGTGTGTGTGTTGGGGGAAATGATTGGTTCAGTTTCATATGTCTTGAATTCAAGGTAACACTGATGTATTTACACCTAATAGTCTGCTGGTTGGTCTGTCTGCCACAAGTCTCTCCTCCCTTCACTCCATCCCCATTCAGCCACCAAAATAATTTTCCTAAAGTGTAGGTCCCATTATATGACCCTTATATTCAATATACATCAGAGGCTCCCTATAACCTTCAAGATCAAATACAAAATACTCTATTTGATATTCAAAGCCTTTCATAAGCTATCTTCCCCCACTCCACTTTCCCAGTCTTCTAAGACACCTTAAAATTCCCAATGTGCTCTGATTCAGTAACACTGGTCTTCTTCCCATTCTATGAGCCAGACTCCCCCCAACCCCTATGCTTGGAATGTATTTCCTCTTCATTTTTACTTCCTGGCTTCCTTCAAGTCTGAATTAAAATACCACTTTCTACAGGAAGCCTTTCCCAATCCAACTTAACTCTAGAGCCATCCCTCTGTTTATTATTTTCTATTTAACATTTAGCATGTTTACTTTATACTTTTCTCTCCCATTGGATTATGAGCTTTTTGAGGGCAGGGATTGTGTTTTTGTCTATCTTTTTATCCTCAGAATTTAGAAAGGCGCCTGATACATCATAGGCACTTAATAAATGCTTATAGAATAACTGCCTACTTAAAAAGAACTATAGATCAAGCAATTAGAATACTGGAATAAAGTTTGGGAGATGAGAGATGTAGATTTGAGAGTGGTTCATAATGTTGAAGCCATGATATCTGGATATGTGATTTTTAAATATGGAGAACATAGAAATAACAACAAAGCTTCAAAGATTGAGTCATATATAGGGGTAAGGAGAAGGAAAGGAAACTGTGGAGTAGAGGAATCAAAAGGAAGCTGACAAATGGAAAGTATATGTAGTCCCAAAAGGGAAGAGATTTGAAGGAAAACTCACTATGCTATCAAGGATCACTATGCTTAATAGATTATGGGGCAGTGGGGACATGGAGAGGACATCCCTGGTCCTCTGGGGAAGCAACATAGGTGAAAATCAGCACAGACTATTTGTAGAACAATGAGGAGACTAGAGTGGGAACAAATGCTGATAGAAAACTGTATAGGACAAATGCTACTACCTGCGAATGTGATCTTGGGTATAGCACTTTTCTGGGCCTTAATTTCCTTATCTGCAACTGCACAAATCCGGTAAATGATCTTTCACCTCTAAATATATATGATTCTAAGGTATTTCAGATTATGGAGGCGCGTGAATATCAGTCTAGAAACTTGAAGCATAAAGTAATGAATGGGAAGCCATTCAAGATTCCTAAGTAGGTAAGATGAAAGGTTTTTGCAAGGACAAAAGAGATTTTTAGGAAAAGTCATCTCTAAGAGGTAGCAAATTGGTGGAGGGAAATTACTCATGATAATTTACTAGTATCATAAATTACTTTTGAAAAAAAATAGTTGTTGTGTGGTCTACTTTGATAGTTCACTTGCCTGGGATATAGGTCTGCTTAGACTTCTAAGAGAAGCAATTACAGAAGTTAAGTTTGACCCAGAATTCTGAGACAGAAGTTGCTTTTTTTGAATATGTGTAGCTTGGAATTCTCTCTCCTTATCTAGGCCTCCTGGCTTTCTCTTTTCCTTCTAGCAAAGTTCTACCATCTACAAAAAGCCTTTGCTAAGCCTTTCCTCTATTGACTACCTCCAATTTATCTTGTATATTGCTTGTTTATACGTAGCTGTCTACATGTTATTTTATGCATTTGACTATTTTTTTTGAGACTTTGCTTTGAATCCCCAAAATTTAGCATAATCTCTGATACAGAGTAGATGCTTAATAAATGCTTATTGACTAGCTGACTTTAGAGTACTGGAGCAAATGGAGAGCATAGTAAGCTGCAGTAATTTGTATATGAAGAACTGAAGACTAGAAGAATCCTTAGATTAGTAACTGAGGAAATATGGACCCAGAACTATTGTATGGTTATGGGAGAAAGGTAATTTATCTGATCTTAGAAATAATTTGAGAATTTGGTTACTAACCATAAGTTAAGGTGGAGTTCTTCACAAAGAGGCTTTAAAAAAGATATGAGGTAAAATAAATAGATTCAAATTGTGTTAAACAAGGACCATATCTCTCTTTTCTGTTAGCAATTAGTAGGCAGATTCATTGGCCAGTAAGGTGGGCTGCTACCTGCTGTTGAGATGAAGGAACAGAGAATATGTTATATTTTCTATTAAGATTTGTTGCTGAAGAAAAAAAGGGGTAGGGAATATGTATTCTGTTCTCCATTATAATTTTTTTGCAGAGAAGGTTAAGACAGAAAATGCTTTTCTGCATTGTCCTCTCTTGTGGCTGAGAGGTAGAGAAAGAGAATAATCCTGAAAATGACTAGAGTTGAAGAAGCTTTTGTCAAGTTTAGGATAAAGGTTATTGCTTTTTCTTAAAAGAACACAATGCTATGTCAAATGAAGGCATTAGCAAAACATTAAGCTGTAAGTGATGTATAATACAGTTATTAAAGGTAAGTCCAGATGAGCAAAGGAACTATTTGGAAGGAGTGAATCCAAGAAGTCACTCAGTGGATCAATTAGTTTGGTGAGACATCATGCCCAGTGGAGTGTTTAATAAAGCACAGTAGTGGAAACATCTGTTAAACACAGAAGCTATGTTCATCAAGAAACTTTTATGGACAGTTCCTGAGACAGAAAGAAGACACTAAAATCTATAATCCCAGTGTTCTGAGTTACCTTGAGCACATGGGTTTCTCTCCTCATTTATGTTTCCTTTTTATGTTTCAATATGTGTCCACTTTCTTTAACAGATACTTAGTGGGGGGGCAGCTAGGTGGCACAGTGGATAGAGCATCAGCCCTGAATTCAGGAGGACAAGAGTTCAAATTTGGTCTCAGACACTTAACACTTCTTAGCTGTGTGACCCTGGGCAAGTCACTTAACCCCAGCCTCAGAAAAAAATTAAAAAAAAACCAGATACTTAGTGTATTGGTTGAAGAATGTAACTAAGTTTATATGTGGATTGTGACATATACAAAATTCTTTAATTTGATTTTATTAAGTATGATGTTTTTATAATTACTAAAGCTTTTGCCTAATTATTAAGGAAATGGTAATATTTAGGATCTAATGTGACATCATTATGAGGGGCTGGTTTTGAATAAATGGAATAACTCCTGTGGGAAACAAGAGTTATAATAATGATAGGATAATATTCCCCTACATAGAATTACCTCCCTCAATCTCTGTGAGAGTCTAAATTTAATTGAATGATATTCTTTCTTTGGTATGAGAGGAGCAATATCTTAACCTCTTCCTCTTTGAATATTAGGTTAGTTTTTCCTTTAAAAGGTGGTGAAACAATCCTTGAGACTTGATTGGGTTAAAGGACCAATGATTTAGGATGCTAATCTTAGTTCCTGGCCAAATGAATCCAAATAGCCCATAGGGAGCTCTAGCACTCTGAAACCAATATTGAGAATTTAGATCCAACATGAGAATAGGTTAGGGTGAGTGAGCCTTCCTAGAGAATATGGAGAGTTCAGGCCAGGGACATACTACTTTCCTGGTCATATTAGCAGGTCCTTGGATTACATAACTACTCATATCAGTGCAGGAAATACCACATAATATTCAGAGAACCTAAATTCAAATCCCTGATCCTTCTTTATGTGACTTCTGTGCCTCACTCAACTTCATTGACTTCATCTATAAAATAAGAGGAAGAAATAAATGACATCTAAAATTTTTTCATATTTTAAAGGTATGATTCTATGATCCAATTAAAATTTCCTTGAAACAATTTCTTCCCTCTAAGACTGTTAATTCTTCCCATTCTCAAGCACTCTACTATATTATCATAAATCAATTCATCATTTGAGGAGAATACTCATCATATTAATCTTGTGTTCAAGATTTATAGAAAAAATAATAAAAACGAATGCAAAAGTATTAAAGATAATTTAATTTTTTCCGTAACAAATAGAACTTGATTCTGCATCATTCATACTCACTGTATGAGCCATAGCACTTATTTTTTATGATAAATATGATAATAATCAACCAAAATAATAAAATGTATAAAATAGGATGTAAAATCTTATAGTAAACACTTAACTTTTAAACTTTTAAAAAGATAGAACTAAATTATTTAACAAAGAAAAAGTTTTTGTGCTATTTCCCTTCTAAGCCTGCCTAAAATTCAGTTAAATTTTGCTTTGATTTGGTTTTCCCTTTCCCTCTCCTTCCCTCTCCTTTCCCTCTTCTCCCCCCCCTTTTCTTCTTCCTTCCCCTTCCTTTCCCTTTCCTATTCTCTCTTCCCCTCCCCTTTCTCCTTTCCTCTCTTTTTTCTCCCTTTCCATTTTATCCATTCACCTCTTTCTTATTCTTCCCTCTTCTCCCCTTCCCTTCCCTTGATTTCTCTTATTTGATTCTTAGAGTCCTTTTAAAGTTCTTTCAAGAACTCTTTTTCAGGTCTCTGACCATTTAACATTTCTTTTTGAATTAGAAGTAGCTTTTAAAAAAATCACTTTTTTTCCTCTAAATATCAACTTGGATCTTCTTGATCCCTGTAGTAACTATATGGTTGGATTTTCTTCTTTGCTTACTCACTTTTATTTTTGTTCTGTTTTATTTTTAGCAGATTATTATTATAATCAGGTTCTAGTGCCAAGGTATGGGTAATGGTGCCCCAGACCTCAGGTTCTTATTGTTATTTCTGAGCTGTCCTAGGTCCAATCTTGGTCACTCCTCTCCCCTAAGTTACAGGTAGAGGTCTATCCTGTAAAGTTTGATACTTCCTTTGGGTGTAAACATCAGTCCACCCCTCTTCCCCAGGTAGTACCCACAACCAGAAGGGTTATGCCTCTCTGATACCATACTCACTGGACATGTGTTATCTCCTCCCCCATAGAGCAGTCCAGGACCAAATCTGGAGTCTGATCAATACAATTATGCCTGGCTTTTTAATTTTTCCCCACTCAGTAGTCCAACTGAGGGGAAAGCTCCTAAGACTCAGCTGCTCTTAGAGCTTGTTGTTTATTGATTCAGTGGAGTAGGCCTGGCCTGGATTAAATTAGACCTAAACTTAAACCAAACTTCTGCCCCTAAAAGTTGAATCTTTCCTGAGGTACTCTGAAATTGACTTACCCCACTTTTGTTTGTTTTTGCCACTCTACATTCACTTTGATGTGATTTTCTATGTTGTGGAAGAAATTTGGAAATCCTGGAATTTTTTTTTTAACTTATTTTGTCATCTTTGGAGAATTTCCTTCCCCTGTCTATACCAAGGCTTTTAGGTAAGGATATTATGATAATGTTTAAGTACATTAGAAACTTTATTTATTTATTTGATTTGTTTTAGACTCTTAGAAAGAAAAGATTTGAAGCTGTTGCTTGAACTGTATGATTCTCATTGGTCATGCCTGGGTCAGAGGCAGGACAGGTTCATAATGATAGCTAAGATGTCTCTGTGGAATCATCTGCAACATGGACAAGGTTTCTAAATCTACATAGATTATTTTGCAGCAAATAACAGTTTAAATAGGAAGCAACCAGGAGCGAAGTATATGAGAGTGAATGGTTATTTTTCACCAATAGCAAGTAGAGATATGAAAGAATTTTTGTCCACATCTAGAATGGAGGATCATCAGATTTCAAAGGACCAAATAAACCAATATTGTCTAAATATTTTAAAGACTTAATAAATTGCCATAAAAACATGTTAATTATATAAAGTGTTTATTTTATTTATCAATTATTTATCAAGTTATTTATCAAGTATCATTCAGACATTCTTCTGTGTATTTGTATTTGAGTTTGAGTATTGAGTGATTGGCCAACTCTGGTTGCCTTGATCACCTGTAATCTTTTGACCTGTGGATGATTTCCCTCTTCTGTTGTTTCTAGTAATGAAAATAGTTGAGTTCCCCATGAGGGTAGCCATGAATAGAAAACTATCTAAGAGTTGATTCTAAACCTCTCAAATTGCAGACCATACCTTTAATGATTCTATGCTATCTATGTTGCAGGGATGGCAGCCACCTCTGTAGTAAAGAGGAAGCATGATGTTTTCTTTGCCCCTAAACAGAACGTTTCCTAGTTTCAGACTTGGTCTTTACCCAGTGACTTTTTTTTTTTAATTCCCAGAAGTACTGTTTTAGCTTTTTAATGTGTTGTTGATACATGCAACACATTAACAAAACGTGCTAAATAATTTTATCTATGTTTGGTTTAAAAAAAAAAAAGGCAGCTTTCTCTGACTCACTTTCATTAAGCATGCTTTTTTATTTCCCGTCTAACTTGTAAAACATTTAATATTTTGAATTTATTTCTTTAATGTCCATCAGAAAGGCAAGCTATTGAACAATGATGTGGCTGGATTATTGTGAGTTGTCCTCAAAGGCATGAGGTGGTTGTTTCTTTCAGGTCAGGAGGTCGAGCTCCACAGCATTACTTTTGCTGAGTCTCTTTGTTATAAATAACAAACAAGGCCATTTATTTTCATTTCCTCATTTCTAATTGTACATATCTACTTTGGAGTATGAACTCTGTAAACAGGTGGTGGGAATACTGGAAAAAGAGTTTGAAGCTGTTCCAGAAAAAGGGGGCATGTCCCACTCTGGTGAAACAGTTTGATGAGTTTGAGATTTAGTCATTGCAAGATGTGCACCTGCATTATTATTTGAAAAGCAAACACACGTCTATTTGGCGTGCACAGATATATGCAAATCAGGAGAGATTATTTTGCTGTGAATCCTAGGCTGTTATGTGATCAAATGCAATTGTTCCCATTTCTTAAGAAATGTAATCTTTATTAGACCTGTTCTCTTCTCAGTTTTTTTTTTTTTTTTTTTTTTTTTTTACAATTTTGTTATTCTGTGGACATTAAAAATAACGTGCCAGGGAAATGAGGCCATAAAACAGGAATGCTTATCAAAAAGAGAGTTTCATCAGAGACACTAAGAAAGAGAAATAATTACATGCAATAGAAAATAGACCTTCAAGTGAAGGGATTAATATCTGATTAATATATTCCTATCTCAAATATTCTTATAGATGTCCCTTGTTAAATAATCAAAGATCTGGTCTAGTCCGATATTTACCCACTTTCTATTTAAGAAAAGTACTTGGTCCTCAGTTTTCATTGTTTAGCCAACAGTCTTTGTGGAACACTATGCTAGTTCCATTCCTCTGGGTTTCCTGGCTTTTGCTCATGTACATGCTTCCCCACCTCCCCAAACACCTTTGTCTCTGAAAAAAAATTACTCTTTCACTGAAGCAAAAATAAAAATACCCTGTATTTGTTTCTGCAGTGTAATTATAAACTTCATTGTACATTCTTCCTGGCTTTGATGCTTATCTCGAAGAGTTCAGTGAAAATAAATTGTTTTTTATGAAGGCAGAGAAACCATTTGATAAACACACTGTCTCTGAAAATTGTTCCTGCAACAGAGGTCATTCTTTCACTTTAAAAGAAATAGAATATATTTCAGAAAGCAGGCAGGACAACCAAACAGTTTAGTATTTCCCTGAGTCTCTCACTCTTTTTTTAAAGGCAGGATGACAACATGTTGAAAATTGTACCTATCCTCATTGTGTAGAGTGCCTTGGTTTTAAAACAGGGCTTTTGGAGAGTTGGTTAGGACACAAGCAAATATACTGCTTCATTTTGTACTTCTGGGAATGAATTTTCAGCTCAGTACTTTTTTTTTTTTTTGTGCAATGTAGTTTTTCAAGGTGATGGCTTCATATTTATGAAATGTCAGTCAGCACCCAGGGGTGACTTGGTTGAACAAAAAAAAGAATAACTATATTAAGGGAAAGGAAAATTTTTTTCTTGATCTTTAATCATCACCAATAACATAGAGATTATTATGGATAAACCTAGTTATGGTCAGATAAAATATCCCAAACTGAATTTTGTTGACTTTTGCTTCTTTTTTATCTTTTCCAATTTCATTTTCTTATGTATTTCTATGACTCTTGAGCCCTAGAAGTCTCCCTTTATTCCTCTAACTTCTATCCTTTCTTGTTTCCCCAGATGAAAGTGATCAACATATCTTTCTCTGCTCCTCCTATCCCCCAGATGAAAGTAATTAATATATCTTAAAATTTTTTTCACAGCTCATTCTTTTGGTCTCTCCTGTACTAACTATATTAATGTTTTCATGTTTGTGTTCCATTTTCTATTTTTGTTATTTGTGTACATGTCTCATTTCCCTTACTTGATTGTAAGATCTTTGAAGGCAGGGATAGTTCCTTTTTTATCTTTGTATTTCCCTCTATACCTACCACACAGTTATTTTTAGTGTACAAAATAAATAATTGAAATTATAAACTGAACACCAAATCCATAAATTGGCCCCATTTTTCAAATCAGAGAAGTTTGGATTTCCGTAAGACAATTAGTGGGAAATTCTGTAGCTTCTTGTATATGGCAGATAGGTCTTCTGACATACCACTCACCATCTGGAACACCCTCAGATTCTAGGAAAAGTTATTCTTGAAGATTTGTTATAGAAAGTGCAACATTTTTATCGATGTATAGAAGTAAAAAGGAAACCAAGGTCAGAATTTTCATTCTATGCCCTTTTAAAGTTTTCTTTTGAAAAGGTCCTCATAATGCTTGGTTAGGCTTTTATCTGTATTAGATTTATCCTGCAAATGAGAGGCAGGTTTCCAGTGTAAAGATCTCTTCAACTTCATAGAGATGAATTATACAAAAGTCAACTATGAACACCAAGGATTTCAGAGCTAGATGGAAATGCTATTTTTCATGATAGGAAGCCAAATTCAGATCTACAATGAAATATGAGACTTTTAACCAATATACTGCATTAGCTGTTACTATGGGAATAGATCAAAAGAAAACCACAGTATCTGTCTGGCTAATTCCCACTTGATGCAGTTCTGTTAATTTAGCTGCATTAGGGTATTCTAAACATGGATCATAATATTTGGATAGTACTTTTCATTGTAAGAAATGAAGATAATTAAACCTTTTCTATGATTTTTTATATCGTCCTCCTCCAATCTGGGCAAAAAATGGAAGATGGGTTAAATTACTGTTCAAGATCATCGAAAATCAGAAATATAGGAGATAATAAAATCAAGCAGGTCTTACATAGACTCTATTATTTTAACTATATTAATTCCATTGGAGCTAGGTAAAGAAGAGAAATGCATTTCATATGATTTTTTTTTCTAAAATTGAGATTATTGATAAAATCAATAAAATTGATTTTATTTAGTTGTGCTTCATACTTGGTAGATCACCTTGGATTATATATGAAAACCAAATTAATAACTTGAAACTGAGAGTATTATGATATAATGGAAAGAGGACTAGACACATTTTTTAAGCTTTTGGCCCAGACATTCTCCAGCTTTGTAACTTGAGGCAATTTTCTTTATTTCTCTGAGTCTATTTCCTTGTCTGCAAAATAGGGGTGTTAGTGTTTGCACCACCTACCTCACAGGATTTTTCCACAAGGAAAGTACTTCTAAGATTTAAATTGTCACATAAATGTGAGATATTATTAATATTGCCCATGATTTCTTATCTGAATAATATAAACTTGACAAGTATTTTTCCTCAAAATTTCAACATTTGCTACTTTTCCAAAGTGATATAGCCTTCAAAACCAATTGTTGTCATCGTTGTCGTCGTCGTCGTTGTTGTTGTAGTTGTTTTGCTAAACATTAAACTCTTATAATACTTCTAAATCAATTTAAGTTGTGTTCATGAAGAAGTTCCTTCAAATCTAAGATTATTTAGTTTGTGGGAAATCCTTGTCTACAATATTTCAGGAACAAATCTATTTACACTAATTCAGATAGTTCAGATTCTTAAAATAACAAACAATGTAATAGGTACAATTGTATTTAAATATTTGAAAAATATCAGTCTTAAGTTTTATTGTAATTGGTGAAATTAATTTTCACCCTTAAAAAAAGCTATCAAGATGATAATCAATGTATCATTGATTATCATAGAGATTTTCATCACTTTTAAATAAAAGTATCTAAATTGGAATTGATTTGCTTAAAATTCCAAAAGAAGAATTAAATCTAAAAACATATGTTTTTCAATTAACACATTGATAGGCTGGGTTGTAATTGTCACTGAGAATCGAGAGTGTTGCATCTATTCCTTTACATACAGTGTACAATAGTACGTTGAGTTTGGGGTCAGGAAGACCTGAACTCTAGTTTTGCTTCAGAACTTTACTAATTAAATGACCCTGGATGGGTCACTTAACCTGTCTGAGCCTTAAAGGTCTCATCATCTATAAAAAGGGTATCAATACCTACTTCACAGGGTTATTGGGAGGATCAAATGAAATAGTACATACATATAAAGGGTTTTGTCCACTTTGAAGTGTTATATTAAGATGAACTATTTTTAGTCTATCTAGAACAGATTCAAAATTAAAGAGAGCTTCTCTACAGGTAGTGAATTCTCCAAATGCTCTTATTTAAAGATGACAATGCTAACTGAATAAAACTCCAGAACAATACCTCCTAAGTAAGATGCATAATAATTTCGACAACTTAACCTATCTATTGACCCAGGAAAAATCATGTATCCATAGAATATCTATGCCTATATCAGTGGTCTCCAACCTTTTTTTGATTGTATCATCAGCAAAATCTTTTCAGCATGTATATATATACTTATTTATAAATTATTTATATTTGCATAATAATTGAATATATCATAAAACTTATGCAAATGTAGAAACTAAAAAGGAGTAGATAAATATGAAATAATATTTCATCCAAGATTCAATAGAGAACCTTTGAAGTTTATTGAGTAAATTGTTGATATTGTCAGATTTGCTAAAATTACTTTGACAGCTATGTAGAGTATGGATTGGAAAGGAAAGACTTCAGATAGGGACGTCAATTGTGAGTTTATTGCAATAGTCCAGGCGATAAAGTCTCAATTAGAGTGGTGGATATATGAGCAGAAAGAGTGGGACAAATACAAGAAATGTTTTGGAGGCAAAATGACAAGATTTGATGATTGGCTATGTGTAATAAAGGAGAATGAAGAGATGAAACTGAAATTGTAAACCTGGATGACTGGAAATTTGGCAGTACCTTTGACAGCAATTTGGAAGTTTGAATAAGGATTCGATTTAGGGATAAAATTAATGTAATGAGATAAACAAAGCAGAGAACAACCTATCTGTGCCTGCTTATTTTGGGGGACTTATACTGTGCCAAAGGGGATGGTAGGGTTTTAATTGATTGGCCATTGACCTATAGTACAGAATCCTTCCCCAGGAGGGTGTCTAGTCTAGCCACAAGATGATCTGGGGGAATAGCTAGTGAGTAAGCTGGAGGCAGTACTGGAGGATTTTTCCAGTGACATTTGTATATCTGTATATCTGAGACCCTGAAATGTCAATGCCTAGCTCAGAAGTGGGAAGCTGAGGAGCTTGCTCAGAGAAGGGGAATATTTGGGGATAAGAGGTAGGTATGCTTTTGTCAGAGACAAGCCCCATGATTGGCTACCAGGAGAGAATGAGAAAATAGAGAGTAGGGATATGATACATTTCTTATCTCTCTGATTGGGTGATCACAGTCCATTTTGGAGTTAGGTCATGGTGCCTACTTTGGAGGGGTCTATTGCTCTAAAGTAGGTTTTATGGTTGAATGAACAATTACAGACCTCATCTATTAGGATATAACTTAGATGGAATCTACAAATGGATTGTGAACTGACTCAAAATTGAGAGGAAGGAGGAAACCAAGATGTACTGCCTTTGGGAAATGATGTAATGATTTTAATTACCCCAAAGTTTTCCCAGAATTGAAGGCTGATCTTTTAAAAATCACAGTGTTCCCCTGTTGTACAGTTATGATTTCAGTAGTACTCCACATACTTCAAAGCATTGAAATTGAGAATTATTCAAAGAGCAATGGAGAGAGGCACAATAGGGTAGGGGACAGTAGTCTGCAATACTTTACAAACTAGGAATCATGCAGAAGAAATAGTACAATGGATTCATCAGAAAAACATGTAGCTTCAAAAAAATGAGTCAGGATAACTGAGGGATAATCCCCAGAATGTTTAGTAGATGTCTTATAATGAATTTGTGGGAGGATATGGATGAGAATTGATCAGAATGAAAAGAGAAATAGATTTAGATTTCCATTATTTTTATCACTGAGTTCATAGATTTATCATAATTATTATATTAATAGTTTACTAATATTAAAATATAGTTAAACCCATAGATAAGAGTGATTATCTAGTGATATGATTTAAATAGCAAGAAAAAAGACATCCTAAACAACCAGATGCTGATTTATCGGAAATCCCTTCATTAAAATTTAATTTCTCCAGGTTAACCAATATTCTTTTGTATTGATTATCTTTTAAAATTTACTTAGTAAGGGGTAACACATCAAGTTACTAACAACTTAGTTGGAAGTTTTGTTTTGTTTTGTTTTGTTTTTCCTTAGAGGCAATTAGCGTTAAGTGATTTGCCCATAGTTACACAGCTAGTAAGGGATAAAAATCTGAGGCCAAATTTGAACTCAGGTCTTCCTGACTCCAGGGCTAATGTTCCATCTATTGTACCATCTACCTGCCCTCATTTTAGTATAAATTATTTGACTAGATTGTTTATCTTAGTGACAGGGAGGATTTTAGGCAGAATATAAGCTGTGAGTACTAGAGAAGAGGAATTTCTGCAGTCCTGTTGAAATAAAAAATCTCAGAGTTGAAAAGGGCCTCAGAGCTTATTAAGTCCAAACTTTACCTAAACAAGCATTCTTTCTATAGATTTAAATCAATTAAATATTTATTAAGTTCTTATTATAGAATTTACACTATTCATAGTTTTGTGAATGCAAAAACAAGTAAAAAATAGTCCCTACCTTCAACAAGCTAATTTTTTAAGGGATGGTGATATAATATACACATCACTAGGTACTTTTGTTGTTGGTCAGTTGTTTCAATCATGTGCAAATCTTTATGATTCCATTTGTAACTTAAAGGAAACCAAGGTCAGTATTTGGAGCAGATGAGGGAGAGTATTCTAGGCATGGGGGACTGCGAGAGAGAGTGCTCAGAACTGAGAGATGGAATGTCTTATTGGTGAACAGCCCAGAAGTGTCTCTAGATTGAAGAGTACATGGTGGGGAGTAAAGTATAAAAAGACGAAAGGAAAGAGGGATCTATATTATGAAGGGCTTTGAAAGGAAAAAAAAAAGCCTTTTGTATTTGTTACTGGAGACAATAGGAAGCTACTGAAGTTTGTTGAGTAGGAGGAATGACATGATGGGACCTGCATTTTAGGAAAATCACTTTAGGGGCTGAATGGGAGGGGGGATGGATTTTGTTGGGTAGGGCTTTGAGGCCAGCAGGCTAATGCAATAATTCAGGCAATAAAGTGATAAGGACCTGCATTAGAGTGGTGGCAAAGTCAGAGGGAAAAGAGGGAGGGGGGATTCAAGAGATGTAGCAAAGGTAAAATTAAGAAGTTTTGGTAACATCTTGGATATGGGATATGAAAGATGGTGAGTGACCCATGATGATTGTACGTTGTGAGTTTGAGGATCTGTGTGTTGCCCTCTATAATAATAGAGAGAATAGGAGGCAGAGGAGAGTTTTATGATGTTGTTACTTAGTCATTTCATTTGTGTCTGACTCTATGATTCCATTCAGGGTTTTCTTGGCAAAGATACTGAAATAGTCTGCCATTTGCTTCTTTCTCTTATTTTAAAGATGAAGAAAATAAGATAAAATTAAGTGACTTGCCCAGGATCATATAGCTAATTAGTACCTGAAGCCAGATTTAAAAGTAGGTCTTCCTAACTCCAGGTCCAGGGTTCTATCCACTGCACCACTGCCTGCTGAGGAGACTCTTGGGAGGAGGATAATGAGTTCTGTTTTGATTATTTTGAATGTAAGATGTCTACTAGATATCCAGTTCAAGATGTCTGAAAGGCAATTGGAGATGTAAGATTGAAGGTCAGCAAAGAGATTGGGTCAAGAAAAGCAGATTTGAGAATCATCACTTTAGAGATGATAATTAAATCCTGGGGAGCTGATGAGTTCACTAAATGAAATGTTTCTGTCATGTGGACAAAGCTAGAACAAGGCTAAACTCTATTCCATGGGACAACTCTTTATATATTTGAAGATAACTTACCTATCCTTCCTCAGTCTCTGTTACTCCAAGATTAGCATACCCAGTATTTTAAACTAATCCTCATGCACCATGAGCTGGGGGTCCTTCACCATTTGATGAAGACTTTTGAATTGATTTGATATCCCAAGCTGATCAAGACACTCCAAATATGGCCCTAACAAGGAAGATCACCCTCCTGGTCCTGAAAATAGTACTTCTCTTTAGGATACTTGGGCCTGCATTCAGTCTTGACTGCTATATCACATAATTGGTTTATAATGACTTTGCAGGCTGAAATTCATAGATGTTTTTAGGAGATCTAGTCAAACTTTTCCTATCATATAGTAGTACAATTGAATTTTTGAACCCAATTGTAGGATTTTATATTTTTATCCATTTTTTAAAAAGACGTTATGTTTTATATAGACATACAGATAATCAGGGCAAACAGTCAAAACTGCAAATTAGATAAGGTTTCTTTTGGAGTTCCAATTTCTCAGTTCTTCAACCTTTTCTTCTTTCTCTGGTGCCTACTTCTTTCACTTGAGGATTCATTATCCTTTTCAGTTATTGAAATATCATTTCAGACCTTTTATTTACAAAGAGGTACATATGTCCGATCATCTGATAGCAGTTTAGTGGTCTTTTTAAAAAAAATACTTCTAAGAGTTGTTGTTCAGTCACTTCAGTCATATCTGACTCTTAGTGATCCTACTTAGGATCTTCTTGGTAGAGATACTTGAGTGAGTTGTCATTTCCTTCTCTAGCTCATTTTACAGATGAGGTATGGAGACAAACAGGGAATTGAGCTGGGCCACACAGTTGCTAAGTGCCTGAGGCTTGATTTGAACTAGGAAAGGGAGTCTTCCTGTCTCCAGGTCCAGCTTTCTATCCATTGCACCACCTAGTTGTTCATTCTTCTAGAAGAACTTACATTTTAAAAAGAATTAAATTTAAAAGAGATGAAGCAGTACTCATAGGACCATAACCTGAAAACTGGAAGAAGCCTTAAGAAACCATGCAGTTCAGGGGCAAATTCAGCCTCAGACAATTAACACTTGCTAGCTGTCAGACTCTGGGCAAGCCACTTAACCCCAATAGCTTCCCCCTCTCCAGCTTCCCCCTTACAAAAAAAAAAAAGAAAGAAAAAAAATCATAAAATCCTATTTTTTAACTTTACAGAAGAGGAAACAAAGGTAAGTTAAGTGACTTGCCCAAATCCATATTTTTAGTACCCAAGTTAGGCTTTGTACCCTTGTCTTTCTTATTCTTAACCCAGTGTTCTATGTACCAAGATATACTGGTATGGGGTTGATGGAGTTGATCTAGAACAGGAGTTGTCAAACTATGGCCTGTGGGCCAGATGCGGCCCAGCTGAGGATATTTATTGGGCCTGCTGGGTTATGGCAAATGGGCTAAGGAGCAGAGACAGAGTGTGAGTTTTTCTTTTTACTATAGTCTGGCCCTGCAACAGTCTGAGGGACAGTGAACTGGCCCCCTATTTAAAAAGTTTGAGGACCACTGATCTAGAAGGCATGATGTATTCTCAGTGCTTCTGAAGTCAAGCCACATATACTGATAAATAACCTGTTCCCTTGGCTCATCCTATATACAATCCTCAACACATATATTAGTCCAAATTCAGTGCTATGTCTTCTAACTATTGGTACTTACACAGCATAAAACATTTGTATGCCTGATCCTTGAGGTCTGATTACAACTTTAGGTTTAGTCATTCTGTAACTTTGATTATATTTCCTTCATAGCTGTAATCAACCTGGGGATTGCTCCAGATGCCTGCCAGAATATGTGAAGGTAAGAAGTGTGGTACACAAAGAAAAGCTTTCCTTTTTCTTCGTTTAAAACTTTTAGCAATTTTATCTTAATTTCTTGGAACAAGGATCAGCAGGCAATTCCTCTCATGTGGACAGATCCCATATTATTCTGTATTGTTAAATGCTAATAGTGAAACTTTAAAGCATGCTTACTTGCTAGACAACAGGTGGTCACTGCAACTTAAGATTCTCATTGGTTGAAAGGCCATGAGAACCCAGTGGCAAGGAGAAAAGGCCTCAACTTCTATGTTTCAAGAACTTACTCAATGGGGTGTTGTGCTGATAATATCTCAACTCACTGCCAATTTGTGCAACATGCTGTGCCATTAGGGAACAACTGCTGAGTAGTCAATGCTAAATGGAAACTCAGGAAAGGCAACTAACTGAACCTTTTCTGGTGAGGGGGACTGGAGTCAAGGGACAAAGTGCTTACAGTCCTTCCCTTACTCCATTTTCTCATTTATTCTGAAACAATAAAGTTTCTTCTAGAAACAAAAGATGAAATGACCAAAACTTTAAGTTAACTGAATTCTATTTTGTTATTTGTTTCCTTAAAGATACTATTCATTACTAATATATAACTGCCATCTTGGTCCACAGATCCACTTGGCAGGGTGATTGTGGGGGTGGGTGACAGGTATAGAGGGAGGTCAAGAAGAAGAAATGAAAGCGGCAATCAGTGCTCATCTGAAAAAAATGCTACTGATCTCACCCTTATGGTTAACTCACAATTGTTGGTAAAAGACAGCATTTTGAATGTTCCCTATATACTAAAATAGCTTACCAAAAAAAAAAGGGTATGGGTGGGGAGGGGGGTGATAAACAGATTTTATAGCCCCTGCCTAACTTTCTGTTGCGGATTTTCCTTTATGGCAAAGAACCAATATGTCACTAACTTTAAACAATAAAGAAGAGGTGGTGGAATGAGAAAAACCAAGAAACAGAGTCAAAGAGACAGGCAGAGAGATACAGAAACAGCAAAACACAGAGAAGTCAGAAAGATGCAGTCCAAAGACATATAATATATATATATATACACACACACACAGAGAGAGAGAGAGAAAGAGAGAGAGAGAGAGAGAGAGAGAGAGAGAGAGAGAGAGAGAGAGAGAGAGAGAGAGAGAGAGAGAGAAAGAAACGGATGGAGAGACAGATAAAGAGGAACAGAGAGAAAGACAAAAATACAGAGACAGAGCTATAGCCACAGAGACTTACAAATGCAGACACAAAGAGAGATAGAAAGACAAACAGCAGGACCAGGAGAGATACAGATGGGGAGAGAAGGGGAAAAAAAGGAGAGAGAAACAGAGAGAGAAGGAGAGAGAGAAGAGAGAGAGAAATGAAGAGAGAGAAAGAGAGAGAAGAAGGGAGAGAGGGAGGGAAAGAGGAGGAGGGAAGGAAAGAGGAGGAGAAAGGGAGGGAGAGAGTGAGAGATACAGAGACACAGAGAATAGTTAAAAATTCTTTCATTTTTTTCTCTTTTCAAAAAAAAAAAAAAAAAAAGAGAGGGCTGAATAAGTGGAGTGTGGGGAAGTTAATCATCCAGAGCCTTTTAGGAAAATTGGGACATTTTCTCTAGGAGAGAAATCTTAGATGGATCCAGTTACTGAAATACCTTTTGAATACAAAACAAGACCAAAGGAAAATAAAGAACAAACAGAAATGAAGCTTAACCTGCAAAGTTCAATTTTGTCCAGCTGTGAAGGGCTAAATCTAAATTCTCTTTAAGAAAATAAACTAAGTGCAGAATGTCCAGGCTCACGGACACAGGTCAGAAACTGTGCCCAGAAGAGCAGGTGCACCAAGTGTCGCTGTTGTGTTTAAGGTGTCAGCAAGTGAGGGAAGCTAGGGAAACAGACTAGTGTGGGGGTGGGGAGAGAAAGAAAGTAGGGCAGAGGATGTCATTGAGGGAAAAGAACTCCCATAAAACTTGTAGTAAAGGCCACCTGGTGGCAGGAGGCTAGGCACCCTGGGATAAGAATGACGAGTGACATAGGAGAGTGAAGAGGGGAATGAAGATAGAAAGTGGATTGGGAAGCGATGATAAGAATTGAGGGGAAGCTATGAGAAGAGGATTGGCAATATAGGAAAGGGACTGAAAAAGTAACAATGGATAAAAGGGAGGAAAAGGGAGGAATTTAGGAAGAATGGGAAGAGGAGAAGTGAAGAATGGAACTGAGGCGGTGGGGCATAGGAGTAAAAGAAATACTGAAGTGTGAGGTAGGGAGAAACGGTATTGAAAGAAAGAAAAAAGGAGTAGAGAGAGGAAGGGGAAAACGGAGGAAAAGAAAAGTGCTGAAGAATGATGGGGGAAAATTGGATTGGGGAGAAGAAATTAGGGAAGGAGAATTATCAAGGAGAGGAAGTGTGAGGGGGGATCGACAAAGCGAGGGAAACAGTTGAAGAAAGCTGAAAGGAGGGCTCAGAAATAAGAAGCAAAAGAAGAAAGCTGAGGAGAGAGAAGACCCCTGAAAAAGCTCATAGAGGGAAAGGATGAGCTGATGAAGACGTTGTGGGGGAAAGCAAGATTGGGTTGAAGAGGTGATTCAAGTTAATAGATATAGTAGTGCAAATTAGACTGAAGGAGACTGGTGGGGGGAAAAAAGAACAAAGTGGGATAAACATTGAGCTAAGTGTTCTTGACTGAGTGGTGATGGTAGTGGAGAATAGCGAAAGGATTAAAGGGTTGAAGTCAAAGTGACTGGAAGAGAGGTTGTGGGAGGAAAGTGAAGTCATGGATCAAAAAGATATTTGGGTTCGAGAAGTGAGGTGATGGGGGCAATGTTTGGGCTGAGCGAGTAGTCAGGGAAGAGGGGGACGGGGAAGAAGAGGATGGAGTTAGGCTGATCCAAGTCCGGAGAAGTAGGTGAAAGTGTGAGCTTGGAAAAGAAGCCAGGGGAGTGAGGGTCCATGATTGTGAGGGTCTCAGGACAGAGCCGGGAGTTGGGGGATTGGAAAGCTGGAAAGAGGGCAAGATTCCGTTTTGGAGGCGGGTCCCGGAGTAGGCGCGTGGGGCTGGGCGGGGCGCGGTGGCACCGGGAGCAGAGCTGCGCCAGCTGCTAGCGGTGGGAGGGGTGGAAGGGCGGCCGCGGCGGTGGCGGCGGCGGCGGCAGCGCGGGGAGGGAAGGAGGGAGGGAAAGAGAGAGAAAGAGGGGAGGGGAGGGGCCCAGCCCCTTGTCTCCTCAGCTCCTCTCCCTCATTCCGCCCGGGGAGGAGCGGGGCCAGCAGCCACCTCCACCGCCGCCTTGTCTCCACGCTCGCCCAGCCTCCCTTCGCGCTCCTTAAACTCCAGCGCCTGGTCCTGTCCCGTCCCGTCTCATCTCATCCAGTCCGGCGTCCCGTCCCGTCCTGTCTCCCGCGGGGTACAGGGGGTTTCCACCTCTTCCTCTCCGCAGCAGCCCCGCACAGCCTCCCCACGTTGTCCCCTACTCCCAGGCTGAGCCCCTTGGCCGGTCTGTCCGTCCGTCAGTCCGCCAGTCCGCCAGTCCACCAGTTAGCCCGCTCTCCCGCCGCTAGCTCGCGTGGCTCCTTTGTGTGCGGCGGCGGCGGCTCCCGCTCCCGCCCGACTCGGGCTCCCACCCTTCAGCCCCTCAGTCCCGCAGCTTCCGGGCGCCCCCGGCCGGGCGCCCCAGAGGGTGGATCTATCGGTCGCCCGGCAGGCAGGCAGGAGAGGCGGCCCCCCTCACCCTTTTCCCAGAGGGGCCCGGGCCCCGGCCCCCGGCATGGATGTGAGATTCTACCCCGCGGCGGCCGGGGACCCAACCGGCCTGGACTTCGCGCAGTGCCTGGGCTACTACGCCTACAGCAAGGTGACTGGGGCTGGGCTGGGAGGGAGAAGCGGGGGCCCGGGAGGGGGCGCAGGGGCTTCCTCTCGGTGCTGGACCAGGGACTTGTGATTGTCCCTCCCCTCCCCTTCCTCATCCTTACACTCTCCACAGCGCTTTCTTCCTCGCCTACCTACTTAAAAAAAAAAAAAAAAAAATCCATGTCTTTTCTTTTTGCTCCATTCCTACCTTGTTTTACTTCACTCTCCATCCTCCTTTATTCGCCTTAGTCCCCTTTTCGTCTTTCTGCCTCCCTTCCCTCCTCTTTTCTGCGCCTCCTTCCTTGCTCTTTGCTGCGCCCCTTCTTTGCTTTCCCCTGCGCCCCCTTCTTAGCTTCTTTTTCTGACCCTTCTTTATTCCTCTTACCACCTCCTCCCCTTCCTATCCTGTCTCCGTTCCTTTTTTTTTTTTTTTTTTTTTTTTAAACCCCAGAGTAATTGATCCCTGGCTGAGCTGTGAGCAAAGAAACCCTGTCCTGTGACCAGCCCTGAGGAACTGGAAGAGGGAACATGCTGCTTCTTTGTTATATTTACTGTTATTAGTAAACACATTAAGCGCTCTCAGTGTAGTTAGGCTCTGGGCAGAACCTAGAGGAGGCACTGTCCCTTCTCTCCTGTTGCCTTTTTCCCTCTTCTCTGCTTGTCCAGCACCACAGACGTGTACCAGTGCCCCTGCTGGTATTAACCTAGAGAAGATCACTAGAGTTATCGTTTAAGACTGGTTATCCTACTTTCTTTGGTATGAAAGGAGCAAACTTTTGAACAGGTCGTGCTTGAATGGGGAAAAGTGGCAGTGGCGCCTCTGGTTGCCTTACTTATTCACTTGATCAGCAGTTTTTTGTGGTTTGGCTTCTAGAAGTGAGTTATCTCGGCTTGGACAAATACCTTTTAAAAGCTTAGCTTATGACTTTTTATTTAATTTTGGATGGATTGTTTTGATTTTTGGAAATATGATTGTGTTCCTTTTCAATTGCAACCTCAGAGTTTTATCTCAACCCAAACTTAGCAAACTAAGAAGGGGTGAAAGCCCCCTGATTCATGAAAATTACTGTCCTCACTGTCCTCACGCATGTGCAGCGGGGACCCTAAAATTTTATATTCTTCCTGGAACCTCTGTTGATTAAACTCATGTTGGAACCTTTTGAAAAAATACCCAGTATGTGATTTTTAGGGGAGAAAAGGTACTTTAGATAAATATATGCCTTGAAATGTGGGTCTCCTCCTCTTTTCTTCCCTCTTTCCCCCTCCTTTTTCCAAATTCTAGTTTATGATTGTTTGGATAACAGAGGAGGAAGTATTACTTCAGAAAGAAAGGTGCTATACAAAACTACTGAATAAATAGCAGGAAGAGAAGGAATTGTTGCTAGAGGAGGAAACATTTTACTTTGTCTTGTTACAACTAGATGCTGCTGTAGCATTGCTTCCTATTTGTTTATTCTCAGTTTAGTACTTTAGCCTTAGTCTTTCTAAGAAACGATTAAATGGTTGTCTTCTATGGCTGCTGGGGAAATGTACAGGGCTCATATGATATGTTTAAGGAACAGAAAAAGCAGAAAAGGCCTTGTAGCTATAGTTAAGACTTCCCTTTTTCTGTCTTTTGATTTTTGATTAATCACCTTATTGAATGTTTCAAAAAATCCTAGGATGTGCATGCAGTGTAATTAAGTATGCATTTATTATTTTTGAAGATTAAGCTAATTTTCCAGAAGGGTGTTATTTATCACTTACAACTTATCTTGTATTGTACAGACCTTGTATATCTTTCATGTAATTATTTTAGAAACCATTACCTCTCATGGAGTGACTACTTCTTTCACTGATTTAAGATCAGAAACACTTGAATGACACCAAAATAGAAACCTATTGTATTAACCCAGTCACTGCAATGCGTGCAAAATTTGTATTCGAAAGGATCCCAAGGGGACTTAAGAAGATCATAGAATATATGCAGGAAATTGTGGGTCCTTTTATATCCTTCTTTGGGGGAAGAAAAAAGTGGAGAAGGTTAATTAGGACAATTTATTTCAGTGGCAATATATAAAACTTGAAATTAGATAGTTATTGAAATACTTGTACAACTTTAGGAATAATGGCACCAGTTGGATCATAGTTATGTTTACTTAACACAGGCTCTATGTGAAATAAGTTGCTTTTATAGTAATTCTCAAATGTAGTTTTTATAGGGTGAAGAGCACTTAATAAAGTTAGGTAAATTGACTAATATTGGAGTTCTAAAGGTTATGATTGTTTTAGGTAATATTTGTGTTTATTTTCCATTAAGTAAAAAACAAAACAAAATTTATCTGTCTTCAAAATGAACCAGATTTCCTTTGCCAGCTTAATCTCAAGAAGTTTGCTAAGACCTACTTGTGTTCCATAAATTGTCACGGAAGGTTTTTTGATGTTTGATTCCCTCTCCCCATTTCTTTTTGTCAAAATATTGTGTAAAAGGAAATGTTGAATTTTAATATTTTGCATATCTATAATGATTTCAGTCAAGTCTAAATGTTTTTCTCACAACTTTAAATGTATAGGTTTTTATGCTAATGTATATTCTTATTCAATAAATGAATATTGAGTTTTATGATGAACATCTAAAAGTTGCCAACATATTAGTATGTATCACATTTAATAATCAGTTTATTCTTGGTTTTTCTAAGATTTAAGTTTGGCGACTTGTGTTGACTTTTTGGCTTGTGGATAACCAATTTGAGGAGATTATTTTCTTGTGGTCTCTTGTTTAAATTAAAGTCCCAGTGATTTTAGAAACACATCTATGAACTCCTATCTTAATATGATTTGTGTGATATGACATTAGATTTTGAATTTTTTATTTGCATCATATATATATATATATACATATATAATATGCATGCTTATTATCTTTACATTCTATATTGAGATCATTCTAGAATGTCAATGTTTACGAAGGTGTATTTATTGTATCTATGGGGAATAGTTGAACATTTTCTGAGGGTTCAACAGTCACTACAAATAAGAAAATTACTTCACATAAAATATAGCCAAAATCATTCAGAGCAGTTAATAATTTATGAACTAGTCATTGATGTATAAACCTTCCAGTCTTCTATATTTCTGAAGGTCTAATTTCCATTTTAATTTCCAGGGAACATTTCTACTGTTTGAATACCTTTTCTGATGTGGATATCAAGTGAAACTGGCACCTATGGATTTTTAAAAGGCTTGCTTTGTTCAAGTGAATGGGTTACCCATTGACTGGACCTGTCATTTTCTTTCCCTCTGCTATCACCTTGTCTGTGTACAATAGGACTATAGTATATAAATAAACTAGTAGAGTATTTGTTTTAATATTAGAAATCTCTTACCTGATTTTTAGACAATGTATTATATAAAATGTATCTAGTAAAAACGCAAGAAGAGTATTGAAAGTGAGGATGGGAGATTGAATAGGTTTAAAGCGGAAGAAAATGCGGAGGGAAATGGCACTGGATTACGATGGAAAAGACAAGATGTAGCAAGTGATGTTATCAGAATATAGTCATAGAATGTTAGAGTTGGAAAAGAAACTTAGAGGTTACCTAGTTCACTTTATTATACAGGTGAATGAACTAAAATTTAGAGAAAGTAAGTGACACAATTAATGGTAGAGTTGAATACAGGTATATGTGATTGTGACTCTTTCCAAGCAATTTCTTTGAATATTTCAAAATATTGCCAGCACCAGCCCATGAATTGATTATCTATATGAAGACAGGGTGTTACAAAAGTCTTATTACACCTTAAAGCTAGGCAAGCTTCAGATTGTATCACTAGTTAATCATTTGTCAAGATTGTCTCCAAAGTCTTAGTGTACCTTTAACTTCCTAAAGATGAAAACTTTATTAAAAACCTAAAATGGCATCAGGACTTTTGGGACACTCTGTATTGTATTTCATTCCTATTTAAATCAAATTTTGGTTTAAATTTATTCTATATTTTGTTTTTATAAGACTAAGATTAAAAAAATTAACATTAGTACATTTTTTTCCCTTCAGTTTTTAGTTTGAAGGAAAAATCTTTAAAATGAAATCAAATACCAGTCTATCTCTTTGTAGAGAAGTTATAAACCAGAAAGACATCAAGTCAGAAGGAAACATAAATGCAAGAGAAACTCTTGTTAGGCTACTGTTCCGTCAATGTTGAAAGTACCAAGCTATTCCTAGGAGCAAGTTTAGAGGAGGTGATAAATAAAGCAAGACAAGAAAGATAAACAACATTTCATCTCTTACAATGTTAAATTTATGTAGCAGGACCCAGATTCTCTTTCTCTAAGTTTTGTAAATTACTAGGACTTAATTATTTGTATTTTTATGTAGTGTAAAAACAGACAAACTCACAGAATACATTATTTTAAAACTCTGGACCCTTCACTTCATTATCAGGAATGTTTTGGCTGCAAATAGAAGCAGATGGTTTATCTGATTATAATTCTGATTTGGCAGCTTGGGTTTTTATATTTTGTCAAATGAATAATATAGTCTTAAGTTGATGTAAATCATTCCTAGGCAATGAAGCAAGGTAATTTTTAAAAAGTCATAAACTTGTAAATAACAGGTGGTTATTCTTTAATGTCTAACCTTAGTATAGAATAAGAAGATCATAATTGAGAAAAATGTATTGGTTAAAAGGAATTATTTCAAAAATGGTTTGCTAAAAATTTTCTGGCCTTAGAGCCATGCTTCTATGGGGAACTTCACCTACTCCAAGTTTATGCCTCCCTAGATTCTGAATCCCTCTATGCTTAAGGAATAATGGAATAAAGTGAAAGAGGAATGGGAAGAGGGGAGGAGCATTTATAAAACACTTATTGTATGCCAAACACAGTGCTAAGTACTTTACAGATATCATCTCATTTGATCCTTCCTGAAACCTGGGAAGTAGCTGCTATTACTACCCTAATTTTACAGTTGAAGAAACTCAAGAAGATTAAAGAGATTAAATGACTTGTACAAGGTCATACAGATTGGTTTTGAATGCCACCTAGCTTCTTTTAACAGGCTTCCAGCTTCTTTGTTTTCAGTAATCTCTACCCTTATATCTATAAACATCATTAATATAACTCTCTTAACTAGATAGTAAATTTGTTGTATTCTGAATGTTGATTAGGAGAATGAGTCTGTACCTGTGATTTCATTGGTGTAGGGAGCTTCCAATAAGAAATTCCTTTTACCAATTACATTTTTTATGTTATCATTGAGAGCTTAAATGATTTGTTCAGGTTTCTATGAGCAATGTGTACCAAAGGAACGTCTGAAATACAAGTCTTCCTGGTTCTGGTGCCAACATTCTACTTGTTATTGTTCTTTTCATGCACTGAATATCCTCATCATTCCCTTTCCTACTCCAAATAAATAAAAAAAATATATAGTCGAAATCATTCTATTAAGTAATTTTCTCTGACTAGAGCTCATTTAATCATAAAGGATAATTTCAGTCACTGATAGTTGGTTAATGATTGCCAAATAAACTTTACAGTTATTGAATGGTATATGTCTTGAATCCAACATTTTCTAATTCTTTTATGCCACATAAAGTGTTTTAAAGAACAAATATTTTCAAAACCTTATCTTACTGGATATTTTATAAGAAATATTCTTTTTTTTATTATATATATATTTTTTATAATATTATCCCTTGTATTCATTTTTCCAAATTATCCTCCCTCCCTCTATTCCCTCCCCCCGATGACAGGCAATCCCATACATTTTACATGTGTTACAATATAGTCTAGGTATAATACATGTGTGTAAATATCATTTTCTATAAGAAATATTCTTAAGAGGATTGGTAGTACATGTGGAGAAGGTATGGTAGTCAATATTTTACTAAAGTAGTCTAATATTTTGGATCTTGGTTGATTACAGACACCTTCACTGATATAGGTTACAATTTTTGGCTTCTCATCTTGGGCAATTCCTATAAATCCTCCAAAGACAGCCTCCCCAGAATTGTTGAGGCTTTCCTTGAAGTCTCTTAATGTTTTGTGAGTGCCAATGCAGAACTTGGACTGGCATAAGTTATCTTTCATTCTTAGTACAAAACTGTCCCCCCCTTTCTGAGTATACTTTTTCTTGATAATCACCAAGATATTTTGTAAAAAAAAATACTTTTGTTTACATGTGATAGCCTACCCGCCCCCCATCATGATTAGATGATGATTTTCCATTTCCCTTTGTGTCACCTGCAATTTTGCCTCTTAAAAGATCTTGGTATTCGTGATCCATAATCACATTGTATCATCAGGGCAATTTATTTTTTACTAGACTTGTGATTTCATTGGTATAGGCAGTTCCTCATGAAGAAACTCCTCCTTCCCTTTATCAGGTTGGCACTTGCTCTAACATAGTTTGAGAGAATCATTTGGATTGTTGAGGTATTAAATGTCTTGCCTAGGTTCATATAGGAGATATGAGTTGGAAGAGGAAGTTTTTTACTTCCTCTATCCATTATGCCTTACTGTCTCTCTGGTATTAATATGTGTATGTATACCATATGTGTTATGGTATTATGTGTGTGTATGTATGTAGGCATATATGCATGAGAATATGAGTGCATTCTGTCATTTCTCAAATATATTCAACCTACTTTCTATCTAGTTTTGAATTGAGTTTCTTAATAATTTGTAATAATAAACCAAAATCTACCAATTAACTTATTGCTTCATAATTTTTTAATATTTTATTGTAGTGAGTCATTGACGCTGGGATCTTGAAGGGTATGTCAGTAGAATGTAGCCTCTGGCATGTTATATACTAAATTAGAAAAGTATTGAGTATAATCACAGCAACACATTGCACTAGTCTAGAGAGACTAAGAATGGAGAAGCCCATCACTAGCATCATGGTCAGTAGGTGATAAATGAATTGGCTGAGGCAACCCATGAAATAACATATTTGAGTAGTTAATGTTGCATAAACAGTTAAACCATACTGTTGGATTTCCAGCAGGTTTCTTATGCCAGATCATAATATAACCAGGCTGGGATTTTGTATGATGTGCTACTGAAGTGTTATAAGAGTTCTATACTTCATAAAGATATTTTTAGTTATAGGAGGTAGGAAACCAAAATGCCAAGTCTGCTGGATGGCTCTTTTGATAGCAGCATGATTTGTTGCAAATTGAATTTATAGAAAAATATTACTTAATATTTTTTTGGTTTAACAGTACCATATGCTTGCATGCTTTTCACTTTATTCTCCTTTTCTATAACTAAAAATTACAATCAGTCCTTTTGTCTATTTTGCTTCTACTTAGCAGACTAGTCACAGTTTAGTGAAGTATAAGTTGAACCTGAAAAAAACCCTGAAGTTTTAGAGTTTTATTTGGATTTTTGTTATCCATGCAATCAATCTTATATGAATACTCAGAGAAGACCATCCTATTTCTATGCAAGGTTGGCTTTTATAAGTATGAAGAATAACAGAAAATATTTTGACTATCTATAATATGCAAAGAGTTGTATTTGACTAACCTCAGAGACTGAGTTTAGAAAAGATATAGGCCACAAAAAAGAAAAAGGTAGTATTTTCTGCTTGTTGTATATAACATGGCTGGTAAAAAAAAGTGTTAGTGGTATAGGAATTCAAGGAGGAAAATCCTACTTTGGGTTGTAATAGTCATAAAATGGAGGTTACACTTAAGGTTGTTCTTGAAAGATAAAAATTAAATAAATGGAGAGGAAGAAAATGTTAGAGGAAGGGACAAATTAGCTAATTTTGATAAAGTAAACATCAAAGGAATGAAAGTTGCTAAGTGATGACAGTAGAGGAAGAGTTTCTAAATGGAAATGAGAAGCAAGTCTGATTTCTCCATCAGGATTGATGAATTGAGACATGTGAGAGGAGGTACAACCAGTATTGGAAAGGATGGCCAGGGGTTCAATGTTGTCTTAGGTAATCCAGGTGTCAGTGAGTGGCCAAAAATGGAAGGAGCATGAGAGAAAGAGTTTTAAAATAAAAGAAGTTCCACATTGGAAAGTGGAAGATTGGGGTATATCTGCATTGTGAAATGGGGAAGGAAAGGATATAGTTGAAGTGAAGAGTTGAATAAGAGAGCAGATAGATCGAAGTAGGGAAGGAAGGATACAGTATCTTTGGGATGGAGGGGAATCAGAGGGTGTCAGAATATGCTCACCTTTGGACATTGAATTTAAGTCCAGGGGTCTCAAACTATGCCTGTGGGCCATATGCTCCAGCTGAGGATGTTTATGGGCCTTCCAGGTTATGGCAAATGGGCTGAGGGGCGGAGACAGAGTGTGAGCTTTTGTTTTTACTATAGTCCAGCCCTCCAACAGTCTGAGGGACAGTGAACTGGTGCCTTATTTAAAAAGTTTGAGGACCACTGACTGGTAGACTATCTGTGGGCAAGAAAAAGTTCTCTCTTTGTTTCTATCCTTTCCTCCTTATCCTCCCTCCTCTCCCCTCTTTCTGATATGATCACTTGATTGAGCTTAGTCAGTAGAGATGATTTCTAGTCTTGACTCCACTACTAACTAGGTATAAGTTTTGCTAAACCATATCCCCTCCTTCCTCTATTCCATATTGTAAAATGAACTAGTTATTTCTTTTATCTCTCTGTGATTCCATGATCTAAATGAAAGAAATGGAGAGTCGGAGAAGGGGGAGGGTTAGAGAATTTAAGAGAATGTAAAGAAAAAGTTTGGAGCTCCACTTGTAGGGAATTGGATAGGGAGTAAACAATAGATAAAGGGATCACTGCACCCCTGTGAGGGCCTATTGACGTTAGGCCTGGATTCATCATGATATCCATTAGAATGACTTCATGACTTTGTCTAAAAGTACTCTTATCGCTTGGGAGTAGCTCAGAAATTTTGACATTGGGGATGACAATTTTAAGGATTTGGCATGGTGAAATTTAAAGGAGTGAATGGTTCCATGGTACTAATGCTGTTGGTGGTATACTGAAAAAAAAAAAAATCTTATACCAGGAATGCAGGGCTGGTTCACTATTAGGAAAATCATTAGCATAATTGACTATATCAATAACCAAATTAATAAAAATCACATTATTATCTCAATAGATGCTGAAAAAGCATTTGACAAAATCTAATACCCATTCCTTTTAAAAACATTACAGAATAAAGGAATAAATGGAGTTTTCCTTAAAATGATCAATAGTATCTATTTAAAGCTATTAGCAAGCATCAAATTTAATGGGGATAAACTAGAACCATTCCCAATAAAATCAGGGGTGAAACAAGGTTGTCCACTACCACTATTACTATTTAATATTGTATTAGAAATGTTAGCTTTGACAATAAGAGAAGAAAAAGAGATTAAAAAATTAGAATAGGCAGATAATATGATGGTATACTTAGAGAATCCTAGAGAATCAGCTAAAAAACTACTAGAAACAATTCACAACTTTAGCAAAGTTGTAGGATAGAAGATAAATTCACATAAATCAGCAGCATTTTTATATATTACCAACAAAATCCAGCAGCAAGAGATACAAAGTGAAATTCCATTTAAAATACTTGTACATAATAGAAAATATTTGGGAGGCCACCTGTCAAGGCAAAGTCAAGAACTATATAAATATAATTATAAAACACTTTCCACACAAATAAAGTCAGATCTAATCTCTTGGAAAAACATTAAATACTCATGTATATGCTGAGCTAATATAATAAAAATGACAATATATAACCTAAATTAATCTACTTATTCAGTGCCATACCAATCAAACTCCCATAGAAATTACATAGAAATCTGGAAGAACAAAAGATCAAGAATTTCAAGGGAATTAATGAAACAAAATGCAAATGAAGGTGGCCTAGCTATATTAGACCTAAAGCTATATTATAAAGCAGGGGTCATCAAAAAAAAAAAAAAAGTAGTTGATCAATGAAATAGGTTAGGTTCACAAGACACAATAGTCAATGACTATAGTAATCTAGTGTTTCATAAACCCAGAGTTCCAAGCTTTTAGGATAAGAACTCACTATTTGCCAAAACTGCTGGGAAAATTGGAAATTAGTATGGCAAAAATGAGATATTCACTCACATCCAACAGACTATGCCAAGATAAGATAGAAATGGGTTCATTATTTAGACATAAAGATTGCTATTATAAGCAAATTGGAAGATAAAAGGATAGTTTACCTGGCAGATCTGTGGAGAAGAAAGGAATTTGGGACCAAAGAAGAACTTGAGTACATTGTTGAATGCAAAATAGATAATTTTGATTATATTATGTTAAAAAGGTTTTGTACAGACAAAACAAATGCAAAGAAAATTGGAAAGAAAGCAATAAACTGGGAAAATTTTTTACATTTAAGAGTTATGATAAAGGCCTCATTTCTAAAATATATAGAGAATTGACTCTATTGAATCTATAAGAATTCAAGCCATTTTCCAATTGATAAATGGTCAAAGGATTTGAACAGGCAATTTTCAGATGAAGAAATTAAAACCATTTCTAGTCATATGAAAAGTGCTCTAAATTATTATTGTTCAAAGAAATGGAATGTTCAAAGAAAAGGAGATGTGGGAAAACTGGGACACTGATACATTGTTGGTGGAGTTGTGAACTTATTTAACCATTCTGGAGAGCAATTTGGAACTATTCCCAAAGGTCTATAAAATTGTGCATACCCTTTAATCCCGCAATATTTTTACTGGGCTTATATCCTAAAGAAATCACAAAGGAGGATGTGCACATGTGCAAAAATGCTTGTGGCAGCCCTTTTTGTAGTGGCAAGAAACTGGAAACTGAGTGGATGCCCATCAGTTGGAGAATGCCTGAAATAATTATGGTATATGAATGTTATGGAATATAGTATTCTATAAAAAACAACCAACAAGATGATTTCAAAGAGGCCTGGAGGAACTTACATGAATTGATGCTAAGTGAAATGAGCAGAACCAGGAGATCATTATACATGGCAACAACAAAACTATATGAAGATTTGATTTTTTTCTTGTGCAGCATGATATTTGTGGAAATATGCATAGAGAAATTGCACATGTTTAACATATATTGATTGGATCACTTGCCAACTGGGGGAGGGAATGGGAGTGGAGGGAGGAAAAAATTAGAACACAGGGGTCAATGTTGAAAATTATTCAGGTATATATCTTGAAAATAAAGAGCTTTAATTTAAAAAAAAAAGCTTTTAAATAAAAGTGATCCAAATTGGATTGAGAATTACTTTAAAAGAAATAAAGCTGAGTTAAGTAGGTGAAGTAAGTTAAAAATCTAAATTTCCAATCCCTTCATTAAAAAAAAAAAATCTTTCCTATTATGAGCTTAACTCACCAAATAACAAAAGCATTTCAATATGCAAAGTATAATGAGGAAGATTGCAAATCAGCCTATCTATATCTATATCTATATATCATGTTTGTAACAAAATTGCCCTGTTTATGTCCCTTCTGAATGTTTTTTTTATGCATCTGAACAATATTTTTCCTACTATTTTCTTTTTATCATTCTTACTCTCTAACTCATCTAACTTAGTAACAATTAAGTGTAGACAAGCAAAACAAATTAGTGCTTTCAACTCTTCTATTTTGCAATTGAGGAAACTGGAGGCCAAAGAGGTGTCCAAAGACATACAAATAGCAAGTGACAGAGATCCATTATACCAAATAATTTTCAAACTTTTTGGTTTCAGGACCCCTTTATCATCTTAAAAATTATTGAAGATCCCTGTCCAGAAATTTTATGTAGGTATTTAAATCTATTTTAATTGTATTCCAAGTTAAAATATTTTACAATTATTATGAAAAATAGTGTTGATTTTATTGATCTCCTAAAAGGAGCTCAGGAACTCCCATGATTTATTGAGCTTCACTTTGAGAACTTCTACTTTATGCCATGCTGTCCCTCCACCAGTAGATGTAAAGTTTTTATTAGTGGATCAGTTTTCTTCTTTTCCTTGTAAAAATCAATCAAATGTAAAGTAAGATTACTAGTATCTTCTAAAAGAGAGTTCAATTTTATTTAGATTGTAGGATTCAAAGATATCATAGAGCATATTAGAATGGTCTAGAGATGGGAGGAAAATGACAGGGGAGAATCAGAGTCACTCAAGATCACGATTGAAAGGATCTCAGAGACCATTTAGTACAACTTGTGCTTGAATACGAATTCACTCTATAACATGAGTTGAAAATAAGGGTTAAGAGCAAATCTAGTAGTTTAAAGGAATGAGAGGACAAAGAATTGAGACTGCAGTTAGAGAGAAAGAGAGAAGCAATTTTGAGGTCTTTATTCATAAATTTACATAAGCCAGAATAGAGCAGTGACTTGCTTTGAAAAAGTGCCCATGTCCAGCAAATAGTAGTTACTTAATAAATGCTTATTGATTGATTTTACTATCATAATTTATTATTTCAATGAGTATATTGTGAAAGTCTATACATACACAGTGTATGTAAATAAAGAAAATAATGACATATTTGACTGTGGATCAACTTTCTAAAGAGAGACTATTTTTCTTAATGATCCTCCTGATAAATTACTGTATGATAAATTTAGAATGGCTTTTTTTTTTTTTCATCATCACATTCTGGGATTTTTCTTATAAAAGTTATACATTTTGTCCTCTGGATTTCACATGACTTTTGTTTTTATGAAATTAAAATACTTTCCATAAATATGCTTCCTGGTATGTTGTAGTATCATGATTAAAAACAATCTATGCATATTGCATTTAAAATCATAATCAATGGAGCACAAGAGTGGTAATTTCTAAAATGCAAATTTGTCTTCTTGTGGATATATGTAGAGATGGATGGAAAGCTTATGTATTTTAGAAACGGAGAACCTGAGTTCATATTCCCCTGATGATGCCTAATTCATATGTAATCTTGGTCAAGTCACTTATATTCCCTGGATCAGTTTTTTTTTTTCTTTTTTTTTTTTTTAAACAAGGGGTTAGACTGCAAGGGGTTAGATTCCAAAGCCTTTTCCATTTATAGATATATGATTTTTTTTTTTAGTCATTTGGTAAACCTGTGATTTTGTATGAAGTAGTAGATTCCAAATTATTCTAGTGCCTAGAGCCTGGTCAAAGCATTTAGGCTGTACTTCCCTGTACTCTGTATGAAATGAACACTTCCTTGTAACAAAGACAAAAAGTAAGCAAAGTGAACTGACAGTGGATATTTCAGACTTGTAGTCACCTGTTCTTCAGATAAAAAGGCATCTTTTGAAGTTCACATGATGGACATTAATACTGTCTTTTAACATCTAATCTTGGTGCTGACTGCCTCATAAAGTAGAAAAGAAAATGTAGATGAAACATACAAGATATTAATTTTATTCAGTTATTTATTTATATGGGGAAATCTTTCTAGTTATAGAAGTTAAATCTACAATCTATGGGCCAATAGTACCCTTCTTAGATTAGGAGAAACATTTAATAAAATGCCAGTGAAATGCATTTTAAATGGGACAAGTTGTGTCCCCTTTATGCTTCCAAAGTATGATGCAAATGTAACTTGCTATTGACTTTCTATTAACTGGATGAAACCACATTATAAGATACTTGTGAAATAGTTTGGCTTTGAGAACTTTTGATGACTTTCCCAAATAGTTGACCAAATCATATTTAGTAGATTATATATTATGCTTATGAAAGTTTAGATTTTATGGTCCTAAAAGTTTTTTCTTTCTTTCTTTTTTTTTTGCTGAAGCAATTGGGATTAAGTGACTTGCCCAGGGTCACACAGCTAGGAAGTGATAGATAGGTGTCTGAGATCAGATTTGAACTCAGGTCCTCCTGACTTCAAGGTTGGTGCTTTAATCACTATGTCACCTAGGTGCCCCTGATTCTAAATGTTTTCAGTGGCTCTGACTGATTGTACATAGAATCTAATTGGCCACTCTAGGATAGATGTATTTATTAACTTATGAGCAAGTTTTTGCACTTTGTACCACAAGATCCCCATAAGAAGACAAGTTCCTGGGCTGCCAATATTTTAATTAAAGGATATTTTGAGAATCATGCTGGTGTCTGGCAGGATGAATCTTAGTAGATGGATAGGTTCTTAAATTTTATCTAAGGCACATACAGTGAGAAAATTTCTAAAACTTTCTATTGTTATATCTTTTTATTTTGTTATTTGAAAAATGTTAACTGAGATGAGTTCTTCCTCTGTTATAAAGGACATTTGTCTAAATATAAGGCAGTCATTTCTCAAGGGATTGATAGAGCTAAAATGAATCTTTGTGACTGAGTCACTAAATATCTGGGAAGATTAATATATAATGCTGAGAACTGCTTCTCAAGAATGAGGAGCTGGTACCAGGTTTAAGTACACACATCTACATATGTGTGTGTATGTATGTATGTATACACACCTGACTTGAAATTGCCATCTATTCATTGTTCTTCTTGTATGAAAATCCATATGGTTTAATAAAAATTATTTTAACAAAAGAAGTGTAACTTTGTAGATTGAAAGGAAAGGATCTGTATCTATGTGGAAGAAATAATTGGACCATGACACAGCAGATCTGGTGAATTTGGTTCTTTTTGTCCAGGCAATGCCATCTGTCTATATATACTGCAGTAGAATCAATCATATAGCTATCTGGATGAATTGTGAAGACAGCTAAAATGACTGGTTCTGCACTGCTACAATTCAATTATTTGAGTATAAATATGACCCAACTGTCAGAAATTTTGAGTTCTCTTCCTCTTTTTTTCCCCAAACTACTTTAATATATGAACTTGAGGATGTGACTTTAATATCTCTGCTTGTCATCAGTCTTCAATCTAATTTGGGCAGAGCCTATTAAGTGGTTCATTCATTAAGTGAATATTTATTGCATGTGTAATGTATGTAACTTACTATGCTTAGTATCATGTAGGTCAGTTAAATTTTTATCCTAGTGTTTTTTTTTTTCTCTCACAAGATATCCTATAGTATTATTTTTCATAGAGAAGATTCCAAGATAATGCATTCTCTAGGGCAGGGGTTCTAAACAACAGATTAGGAGTTTCCATTAGGGTTGAAGAAAGCCATATCTGGTAGATCTCCAATTTGATTGCCACTCCCAGGCTCCTTTGCTTAGGGACTCATCAGGAATAGAAATAACAACCTAAACTGTTCCCTATATCCCTTTTTTCATTCTCACTCCCTGTTTTCAATTTAGAAGAAGAAAAAAGTTCTTCACAAAACAGGATGGGAACTCCTACTGTAAGATATCTTCAAGAATCAGATAAAGGAAATCATTAACATTTATTTTGTCTGTGAATAAATTATTTCATAGACAGTGAACTCTTATCCTCTAGATGCCATTTGGCTTAGGAAAGGAGAGAATTTGCCACTTTTATGCACAATTGGCTATTTTAAGACTATTTAATTCAATGGAACTTTATTCTGTTTTTCTGACTTTTTCTCTCAGGTGTTTATGTTGTTGTTTTTTCCATAAATAAAATATGGAAATAGCCTCTCTTCTTTTCCTGATCACTTTCATCATTTTCTTGAATTGAGATTTGTGAGAATAATGGATTGATTTGTATCTGGATGGTGGGGGGCAAATTTTCAAAACAAAACCTAAAATGCTTGGTATTGTATGGTTTGATTATTGATGATGTGGTTATTGCTCAAGAATTATATCTGGGATGCCAAACCAAGCAGAAATATGGAGGATGTCCAAAAGTCTCAGTGCAGTTTTAAACTTTACCCTAAGCTGCTTTTGTTGTTTGTGATTTCATTTGGGATTTTTTTGCCAATGTTTTGCCATTTTCTTCTCCAACTCATTTTACAGATGAGGAAACTGAGCCAAACAGGATTAAGTGACTTGCCATGGGTTACATAGCTAGTGCGTGTTTGAGACTAGATTTGGACTCAAGAAGGTATCTTCCTGACTTTAGGCCCAGTACTCTAACCACTATGGCATCTACTTGCCCTAACAAAGCTTTAAAACTGTACCATGACTTTTGTACACCCTATATTCGAAGACTTAAACTGGTAGAACGTTTGAAAACTCTTACTGGTTTTTAGGAAACTTTTCTAAAAAGTAATTACTTTGGGCAACTGAAGAACTGCTTAGCCCATAAAAATGAGATTAAAAATTAAAAAATGCAAATGCCATATACATTCTCTTACTTTTAAACCATCTAGTAGTTGGTGACATTCCTCACTGGACATATTTTCCTTTAAAAATATTTTTGAAAGTTTAAAACCATCTAATAGTTGGGAGTATTACTCATTGAGAAATGTTTTTCAGGAGAACTTGATTCATCATATTTCAGCTTCTCTTTTGTATATATTTTCCCTAGGATGTAGATCTCTTGGGCTACTAGAATCAACAAATTTAATTTAAAAAGTTTTTTTTTTTCCAGTAACTACTTTGTAGAAAGTACTGGAGATACTAAATAAGGGGGGAAGGATGCTGTTCTAGTCCACCCTTCCCCCAACCTTTAGAAGATTTGAAAGAGGAATAACTGTTCTTGTCATTTGGAGGGAAGGAGTCATGCTCATAAATATCAAAGGTAGTTGTATAAATCATAAGACAAATGTTCTCTATCAATGAGAAAAATAAGTCTTTGTGCATTTCCAATAGCTTGCCACAATTTTGGGTGGCAAAGGATGATGAGTTCACTAATCAGTCAGTCAATAAGCATTTATTAGGTACTTACTATATTGTAGGAATGGTTCTGGATGTTGAAGACACAAGTAGAAAAAAATGAACACATTTCTACTTGCTAATAATATTCCTCTGTAGCTTTGGGTTTGTAATTTTCTTTCTTCCTTCTCTGTATGAAATTTGTGAACTTGGAGTTGGTAAATTATACCCTTTTGGGCAGCTGGTAATGCAATACTTAAAAGATTAGATCTGGAGTCAAGAAGTCTTAAGTTTGAATTTTCTTCAGATGCTTTCTAGCTGTGTGACCCTAGGCTATTCACTTAACCACTGTCTGCCTCAGTTTCTTCATCTGTAAAACAGGGCTAACATATATTTCCCAGGGATGTTCAACTATTTTTCAAGGTTAAACTTAAGACAATAACTATGCAGCATTCATTTTTATTTATTTTGGGGGCTTATTTTCATTTACATTTTTATCTGCTTTATTTTGTATCAGTTCATATGTCTTCCTATGGTTTTCTGTACTCTTTAGTATTTCTTAAGCACAGTAATATGCCATTATATTAATTTACTGTAATTTGGCCATCTCCTAGATGATGGACATCTTTTTTTTCTAGGCTTTTGATACCATAAAGTGTTGCTCTCAATGTATTTTGCATAAATGGCTTATTTATTTCTGTTTTTGATCTTTGATTTATATCTAACAGTAAGATCTTTTAATCAAATGATAAAGAAAGAAAATAGAATTCAATGCATAGGATTTTATTGGATATAATTTGAAGAATATGCCTGTTTGCTTCTCTCTGTCAAAAGACTCTTGGGAGATTTACATAAATAAGTTGTGCATGTTGCCAATGGTGATTTCTTGTAATAAGCATTGAAGACATAATTGCAGACATGCATTACTGGAAAAGGGGGCACCTTGGTTATATTGGGGAAATGAGAAAAAATAGATGGACAGCCTGAGGGCTGCATTTCTATTTGTCATATTAAAAGTATTAGTGTGTTGAGTATGTACCCCCACAAGAAATTTTGAATAGATATTCACAAGAATTGCAGCATGGTGAAATAGCCTGGAAGTCAAGAAACTTGGTCTCTAGGTTTGGCTTTGTCCTTGCCAAAATTGCTTTGGGGAAGTAATTTCCCATTTTTGGGCTCAGATTTCTTCTCTCTAAAATGAGAGGGGTTGAACTGGAAGATCTCTTAAGTCCCCTATTAGTTTTGACATTCCATTATTCAGAGCATATGAATATTTACTTTAGTAAAGCATTGATGGAAAGTTTTTTTTTTAAGTGTATTGGGTGTTGGTTTTATAGAACATTATATTCACTTTACCCAATTTCCTCTTTTCCTCCAGCCCAGGGCCATTAGATATTTATTGTGAGTTCTCACAAATGTCGAAATTGTCACTTTTCTATGCTTATCCCATTTTTCACATAAAAAGGAAAAAAAATTGATAGAGTTGGGTGTAACTTTCATTTATTTCTGGGAAAGGAAAGATTTATTTTAAAAGTTTACTTCTTTTATTTCTTCTTAAATCATTTAAAAAGATTTTTAAAAATTCTTATTGAGTTTATAATCATATCTATTTTAACTATATGTTGACTTTTCCATATTTAAGCATTTAAATCATGTACATCTAAAATTCATTGGAATTAACTTCCCAAACTTTAGCTTTGAATATGTCCCTTTCTTTCAAGCAATCTGTCTTATAATTTTTTTTTATAGAACAAAAATAGACTCAAGCCCAGTTGGATTCTGTGAGTTATTAGTTTTCACATCATCTAAGGATTTTTTTTTTTTGGTGCCATGATTCAAAAAATGTTTTTTAAATACATGCAAAATTCTACAGATTCATAATAGTGTATGACATCTTAATGTCCTCAGTGACATTCTTCTGGTCATTTCCAACTGTGATAAACAGTTATACACTCTATAAAAATGACAATCAATAAGGAAATTCAACAAGATACAAATAGTATCTTACTCTTATACAAAATGCTACAAATTCTGAATGTTAATTTTTGAAGGAAACACATGCTTAAATTTAAAGTTTATGCCATTAGTTATAATAGTCCTTTTATTCCTCCAGGAAAAAAAAATCAAGCAGCTATACTTTAAATGAATTTAATGAACTGCAAAGACTGACATTTTCACTATAAAAGTCACACTTCATTTAATGAGTAGTTAAATATTGATGCTATATTAAAACATCGGCAGAATAAAAATGGGAAGATAGGTTTCCAAATATGAATTCAGGATTCTTTTATGGTAAAGTTTTGCAAACAGAAAACATAATAAACTATATATGAAAATGATTAAAATAAAATATTAAAATGATTAAAAACACAAGATACTCTCATGGAATCTTCAGTTAGTTGGCACTACATAAATACTGATAGAAAAAGATGAGGTAAATTTCCATTACAATATTTAAATAATTTTTACATAAAAAGACATAAAAGATACATGTATTTTATATTTTTTAGAAAAACTCAGTATTAAATATGACATCTGTCTTCTATGAATGTCGATATTCAAACTGAAGCAAGAATAGAATTTTATATACTTATATCTATCATGATGGGAAAAAGCAATTGTCAAATCTGATGCTTTATTAACTTTTAGAAAAACTAGTCATATTTGAAATGAAATTTCTATATTTATATTTTGGTTTCTTTTAATTATTATAATTCAGTTTGAGCTAATAGAAGAAGTTATTAGCCTGATAAGGAAATGAAATACTTCATTCACTTTGTGTATCATGACAGTTTGTAGAACCCAGCTGGCTACCTCAAATTGTCTGACTGCCACACCATTTCCATTTCTTTCTTTTTATAGAAATATCTGCTTTCAATCAGGTCATTTGAGTAGAAAAGTGAATACAAAGTGATGTAGAAAGAAAGACCAAGGAGAAAGGAGCAGGTGATTTAGGGAGCCATGGATAGCATAGAGGAGCCAAATAGAAAGTATGCAGAATTACTAGGCACTTTTAAGTAACATGTCCATTTAGCTGCCTTGGCCTCTGCAAGACTTTCACTGAAACTTGCTTTGTGGGACTTCTTAATCCTCTAGATAACACTTTTAATTTTATAAAGCATAAGTAACATTATCTCCATCTTATAGATGGTGAATAAAATGCTATGAGGTGGCATGGCTCCTAATTGGCAGAATTGGGAGTAAAATTCCAAGCTCCCTCACTGTTTTCTGTTATTTTATGCCAGTTTTCATACTGGAGAGACTAATATGACTTCTGACACCCAAAGACAACTAACAATTTTAAGTGCCTGCTGTGTTTAGAGTATTAAGGAAAATAAAAATGATACCATCATAATGTCAATATATTCATTTATTATGAAGCACTTACAATGTGATAGGCAATGTGCTATGCAGTGTAGGTAAAAAAGAAATGTAAAAGCACATCACTTGCCCTCAAGAAGCTTGTGGGAGAGACAACATTTAAACAACAAAGATATATTCCAAGTAAATAGTTGAAAGACATTCTGAGAGAAGGTATTAGCAGCTATGGAACTGAGAGAGTTCTATGGGAATTGATGGGATTTGAGGTTGATCTTTAATTAAGGAAGTCAGAGAAAGCTTTAGATGGGGAGGAAGTCCCAGCATGGGGGGCAGCTGGTACAAAGTCATGATGACAGAAGATGGGGTAACTGATCAAGGCTTCCTCCTATGGAGGAAGGAAAAGTGGATTAGGTTAAGTAGATAGGAAAATCTCTAAATGTCAAACAAAGGAATACCTGCATATATGCATATGTACATACATACAACAATTAGGTGGCACAGTACATAGAATTCTGGACTTGATGTCAGGAAACTTATTTTCCTGAGTTCAAATAGGGTCTCAGATACTTACTAGCTGGGTGATCTTGGGCAAGTCACTTAACCCTGTTTGCTTCAGTTCCTTATCTGTAAAATGAACTAGAGATGTACATAGCAAACCACTCTAGTATTTTTGCTACAAAATCTCCAAATGGGGTTAGAGTCACATACATGACATACATACACACATTACCATCTCTACATTTATATTTGATCCTGGGGGTTAATTGGGAGTTGTCAGAGGCCATTGGATAGGTGGGTGAGGGAGATTTTATTCCTTAATTTAGAAAAAGTACCTTGGCAATTCAGTAGAGGATAGATTGGTATGGAAAGAGACCGCTTGAAAACTTTTGTAGCAGTCTGGTGATGTAGCAGATATGAAAAATGCCTGAATTAGGTTGGTAGCTATGTGAATAGAAAGAAAAGTGTATGTGTGAGAGGTATTGTAAAAGTGGAAATGGATGAAGTCTAAGATATTGTTGAGGGAATATGGTACCTCCCACAAATAGCATTACTATGCAATAGAACATAGTAAGAGGAACAGAAGTATTGTGTTATAGTAGAATTATAACTCTACTAGTAATAAAGTTATCTCTTCTTTGCACCTCACACAATACTTCTGTTCCTCTTACTATGTTCTATTGCATAGTAATGCTATTTGTGGGAGTACCATATCCCTCAACCACAGACAGGAGCTCTTTCTTGAAGAATGGGTAGGACTTCATTAGGGAGAGATGATGGACATTCAAGTTATAGGAAACTTTATGAATCAAGATATAATACATTCATTGCAAGATGTGTCCTGTATGTGGCAAGTGATTCCTATTGCTTAATGAAGTGGGGAGCTTTAAGAGAGGAGTACAAAAGACTGAGTAAATATGAATGTTATCAGTGTAGAATGAGGAGGGTTTTTAAGTTTTTGTGGTTTCAAGGATTATTTTTTAGACATCCAAAGATTGATTTATCAATAGTTCAAGGACATTTATTCAGGGCTTAAAATATTTGACTTTTAGTGTCCTAAACAATAATTATTCTAGTTGTTTACCCAGGAAATAGCTTCCCAATGAGTTTTCTTCATCATCAGGAAATGTTTCTTCTTGCCTTCTTTTTGCCTTTCCATAACTATTTCTGATTGAAAACTTATTATTCAATGTCTATGGTGTTTATGCTCAAGCATAAACTTTTGTGAAAACATCCTTAAAGCAATGTATATGTCTTTAGGCTATTAATATATCACTGAAACATTGCCAAAAAAATCTTCTAAAGAAGATCATGGTTTGAAAAGCTTATCAGTATTCATAGTGTTTGTAGGTTTAAAGAAATAAACCCAGAATAGCCAATTAATCTTTTAACAGAATATTCAGCTGAAGAAATATTAAGCTCTAAATTTAAAATTGCCATTTGGTGAACTTAGTCTGTGCTAAATACATTATTTTCCTTTTCAGCATAAATATCTTTGGAATTAGAAAAAAACATCTTCAGATATTAAATGTTTTTAAACATATGGTAAATATTAAAATTTTGTATGATAATATTGATATTTAAACACTACTAGTAGTGATACCATTATAGCAAGATAGAGAAGATGTTTTATTAAACTCTAATTTCACATGTTATTTAAGAACTAGCTAGCTTTGAACACATTAATCTCTCTTTTTAATTCAAGGTTGATGGTGTAGGTCTTATATATTGTATCTTTGAATAGGGCATTCAATAACTATGCAAAATATCTATTTCTCCCATGGGTATTTGTGCTTTGATATATTCTGATCCTTATTAAATTTAAACAGGATCAAATTTCTACAGCTCTGGCAGAGATTTATTAAAACACACTGAGTGGACAGCTTGTGGGAGTGGTGTACTATAATAACATATGCCTTTTACCAAAGAATAGTAATTATTGAGAATCAAATAAATCTGTAGGAGGTTAAGTATATATGGAAAAGATATCAATTGTGGGTCTTTAAAACTAGACTGGAATACCATTTGGAGATGTGTTATTGCATGAAGTAATGAATTTTGTTCCTTTATGCCTTAGTCAGTAATATTTCTGAATTTCATTTTTCTTAGGAAAGTCTCAAATTCCAGAAGACAAAAGTTAAGCATTTTCAGGGGTGTTACATGAATTTAGTATAATTCATCTGTAGAGGCACCTGTTTTCCTCTTTGCCCTAGTTTTTATTAAATGAAATTGAAAACACATGCAATGTAACACATCTGACACTTCCATCTCCTTCCCCTCTTTTTGGAAAAATCTTCCCATAGGAAAGAGGGAATCATAGATTGACCACCACAAACTCCTTCAAATAATTTGATATAGCCAAATGTACAGAATTAAAATTTTCCTACTAGAAGCTTACATTTTAGGATGGTGCGATATACACTATATTAAGAAATTTTACCCATACAAGCACTATGTAAATATATATATATATTACTCTTAAACATCAGTTTCATATTTGTGGGGTTTTTAGATCTTTTAATAAATGTTTATAGAGTTAAGTGTTTGCTGGTGAAAATGTCAATTGACTGAAATTTAATAAATGACTGAAAGACATATCAATTGCTGTAAAATGAAAAAAGTACATAGCACTCTTTAATCATTCATACAGAATTATTTTACTGACTTGAAAATAAAGGATCCCCAATAACAAACATAATATTAAGATTTTATCCTTGCTAAATTCTGATAAGATGGGGACAGTTATATTTAAAGCTATATAAGGAACATCTGAATGTGATTTTTTTTTCATTCTCTCTCTAATTTCATATATATACGCATATATTATATAAAATAATTTTACACATACATGAATACATATTTAAGAAAGAGAGAGAGAGAATGAATACGAATGAAAACTTGTCCACAAGGAGCATACATTCCATTGGAAGAAGAGAACACATTAATGAGAGATGAAAAGTAATTGGGGGAGGATAGAAAAGTAGCTAGAGAGTTTGAGCTTAAGCTAAGTTAGACATGTGCATGTATGACTTGAATATTAACTTAAATGGTTCTGGGGAGGAATTCACCAATTGGAGGAGAAGGCTGTAGGGGCAAAGGTTTATCTTTATCTACAGACACATACATAGATACACATGTGTGGATATTTATAATTTTACCTTAATGTTCTTAATATTTACAAATATTTAATAATGCTTAATATTCTTGATTATCTATCAAAAGAAGTCTCAAATCTTTGTTTACAATTCAGGCATATACCATCTGAAAAAATTGTTGAAGTTCTTATTTTTTGATATTTATTCTTCCTTGTCAATAAAAGGCAGTAGGCTTGACTTTTGTTTAATTATGTAATACTGAATCCCCTATGGAGATCATTCAGTTGTGAAAGTATTTTAAATTGTTTTGAATGTCTAAAATATTTTATATTTGGATTATGTGTTGCAAAATTTACATTTTGTGTGTGTGGTCACCCAACAATGAGACAATTGAAAACATAAGGAAATTAATTGATTTCCCTAAAGAATATCTCCTCAATTTCTTTTGAACTTTAAGGTAAAAGAAATTAAAGATTTTTTTTTTTTAAATGAGTTCATGTGCTTTTATAGGTGGATATAAATCTTTCTTAATTCAGCTTGACCTCAGTCAGACATGACAACATGATGTGCATAGTATTATAAATATAAAACCCTTAAGTAGGTTGTAAGAACAAAGGGTTTTTTCAGTATTGTTGGAACTTTTGTTTATGGCTGGTGTTGCCACGGCGCCACTGTTGAATAATTGAATAGTAATGATTATTACTATTAAGGTCTCTTGTAAAGTTAGCCACAGCGGTCTTTATCTACACAAATGTTAGCTCTTCTTTTCTCCATTGCTCTACCCACCAACCTAAAAAACAAAAGCATAGAAAACAAATAATACCTTCATCATGTGTCCAATTCTTGGTTTGCAATTTCCATAATCCTTTATTATAAGAACCACTATAACTGTTTTTACTTTTTCTTCCTCTTTAACTGAGGAAGGAAGGAAGGAAGGAAGGAAGGAAGGAAGGAAGGAAGGAAGGAAGGAAGGAAGGAAGGAAATGAGAAAATGAGAAAATTGATATGTACCTAAAGGGGATGTATGAGCATAAAGAGTACATACTGTATAAGGTATACTGTAAGCCTATTAGAAGAATAACAGTACTCTATAAAAATTTAGGTGGTAAAATTGAGATTGATTGAGATCACAGTGAAATGCAGCCATGTGGAATAAATGTTTTCTGATCCAATGTTCTTTTAGAGTTAAGTGATATATGCAAATGTAATAAATTATTAATTTCATTTGTAGGGGAAAAAGATCATTGATTTATACTCTATTAATTTAGAATCTATGACAATTTTGCAATGGCATATTTCCCTTGTTTTAAAAAAGGGCACACTGTATGTCCTTTCAAAATGTTTAGAGTCTGACTCATGAATAAGAGAAATTGATTCAAAAGTTATTAACTTTTTCCAAATGGTACCTCAATAAATGAAGAATTATTTTTATAAGACTGAGGTTTTTAGACTTGAAGTTACAGTACATTGAAAGTATAGTACATTAAAGTACTTTACATTTTAATGTTATTATTGAAGTTACATATGGTGTGCAAAGGATATGTAATTTAATGTGAATGAGAGCAATAGATGAATAAGTTATTACATACTTCTCCTATGAAAGATTTAGAGAAATTATGAGTGAGAATTACTCGGGGTGAAGAGCCATAACTTAGGGGAAATGGGGAAGGCCTGGAATTTGCATGGGTGGAAAGAATACTCATAATCCATTAAATCACGAATCATTCAAAATAATTATAATAGAAATCTATAGAAGTAATATAATTGTTATCTTGTTAGTTTAATAAGTATTTCTTATTGATTTAATAGTCAAAAGTAATAATTACATTTATTTCAAAATATTATTGTTCAAATATTTCATTGTCAGATGAACCTTTTTTCCCCCTCTGAATAAGTGAGATTATATTGTTATAGATTTCTAACTCAAGTGGAAGGAACAAAAAAAAATAATGCTTTCCTTGTGAAAACATAGACTTGATAATACTATTACTACAACCATAGCTAACATTTATGCAGTGATTTAAAAACAAACCTGAGAGGTTGGAGTTATTGCTATTCCTGTTTTGCCGATGAGAAAACTGAGGCAGACAAGCCAAGTGATTCACTCAGGGTCACATAACTAATAAGTATTTGAAGATAGATTTGAACTCAGGTTTTTCTGACTTTAGGTTTAGAAAACTATTTCAGCATCTAGATATCTGATTTGTAGTTATATTAGAATATATCTGTCTATCCATTTTCATTTCTGAGGAGCTTTTTATTTTCCATATTTACCTGTTGCAGATGTTAAAGGACACCTTGCTAAGGGCTATGTTTGAAAGAGGAAAAGTTTCAGAAAGAATAGAGGAAATGGCAGCACTATATGTGATATATCTTATATATTACAAAGGACTTTTCTATGAATTACAGTTACTCTTTCCCTAAATCTATGTTATATACTAAATACATTTTAGATGCATTCTAGATACAAAATGAATTGTTTATATTTATTATCAGTGGAAAGAGCACTAGATTTGGAATCAGAAGACTTGATAATACCTGTATGATCTTCAGTCTCCTCACCTGTGAAATGATTTTCGTGACATTCCTTCTAGCTTTACATACACACACATATACACACAGTATGTGCATGTACATAAATATCACTTTAGATGATAAACTTCCAAAAATTACATTTTATCAAATTTTTAGAAAAGTATATTATATCATTAAATTGTTGTTGACAAGTGGTTCTTGCACATTCTATTGAGTCTACCATGCTATTTTTTTTCCTGGGAACTATAGATGTGAGCTAGTTATATTTAAAATTGGCTAAATGGCTACTTCTAAAGATGAGTTCCATGGTTCCATGTCAACTTGTATGGAAGTCTTTAGTAGAGAGACCTTTGCTTGCCATATGCTGTTTAACATTTTTGTATGTGACTTAAGGGAAGGGATAAATGCAAGACTTATGAAACTTGCAGGTAACACTATGTTGCCAGGATAGTTAACATGCAAGATTGCAGAGTCAGGATCAAAAAATAGATCTTGACTGGTTATAGAAAGTTGGGTCAGATCTTTTAAGATATAATTTAAAATTTATGATGTTTCATTTCAAAGATTATTTTCATGAGTACAAGATGGAAAGACATAGCTGGATAGTAGTGTCTGAAAAAAAATCTAGAAATTTTGGCAGACTCCCAAGTTCTACATAAACCAACAGTGTGATATGGTGACTAATAACTAACATAACCTTCAGCTGGATTTAGAAAGGCATAATTTCTAGCAGGTAAAAAGAATTGCCATACTCCACTTGGTCATATCCCACCTGGAGTCATGTTCAGTTCTAGATACTGCATTTTGGGGAAAAAACAAAACAAAACAAAACATTAATAGGCTGCATAGTGTCTAAAAAACTGGCAATCAGAATGATGAAAGTCATTAATATTATGCAGTAGGAAGTTTGGTTAAAGCAATTTCAGTGTTTATCCTGAAAAGAAGGCAATTTAGAAAGACATCTTCTAGTTGCCATCTTCTAATATTTGACGGCTATTATATAAGAAATAGTTAAGATTTGTTCTGTCTAACTCTAGAGGTTAAGTGACTTGCCCCAGGATGACACAGTTAATAAGTGTCTGATGCTAGATTTGAACTCAGATCTGAATATCAAACTGTAATGATAAAGATTTTGTGAATTGCACAATATTGTGACATTTATATTAGTAGTACTGTTGCAGTAGTATTGTGAGTATATATTGTGTGTGTGTGTGTGTGTGTGTGTGTGTGTGTGTGTGTAGGGTCCCCCCAAAGTCTCAGTGTAATATTAAGCTATTAAAGTTATTAGAGCTTAAAACTGCATTAAGATTTTTTTTTTATTACTCTAGAAACTGAACTGGAAAGTATATGAGAACATGTGAAATTGCACCTAAAATTTTATTATTAACTGATGACTATAAAACTAAAAAGCTAAATGTATTATATTTGAATGAATGTATTTAATCTGATCTTAGTTACTTTCACTTAAATGTCTAAATTATTTAATGTTATGTAAAATTTATGTCCACAAATAATAATAAATATAAATTTATGTACATAAAATGTGTTTGACTTTAATTCATGCTGTTGTGATTTGGGAGCCCTTAATGTATTCAGGGATTGATGATATATAACTTGTATTCATTATTTTATAGAATCATCTATACCAATTTCATAATTTAAGTGACATTTAGATAATCCTAATAATTACATATTTGGTATACTATCTAAAAATTTCAGTGATATTTCCCCCCCTTGATTTGTAGCAAAATATACAGCTCATTTTCTAATAACATAACTTGATAAGAAAGACCTTTTTTGAGATATTTATACATTAATATGTATACATATATTTACATATATCTGTATATTCATATATGTGTATAGATTTACATAAACATGTATATATGAACACATAATATCTCATCTCTTCTGGAAGAAAATGTGAGTATATGTAATTTCTAAGTATTATTGAATTAATATGAAATTTCTAGGCAAAGTATTTGAGAGCACTTCTGGCACTAGTAAAAATAGTTTACATATGTTAAGAATAAGGGTTATGAATACTAAATTTTTTTTGAAGATCACTATACTTTTAGAATTATACTGAGGACTATGGTTTAGATGGGAAAATTTTAACTTAATGTAACATGAAGTACAAGTTATTAATTGCACTAAAGATAACATACTAATTAAAAGGTTCATGCACAGTTGTCAGAGGTTAATGGTGCACATAGACAGACTTGGAATAGAAACTAATTATATTAGGTCCTCTGAAAGGAGTATTTTTGCAATTTAATATATGACACCTTATTATAGTTCTGAGTTTTCTTAGCTTGAGAAAAAATCCTTTGTTATATTCTACTTTGTAAGGGAACTGCTAAGATAAGGGTACTCAAGCCAATCACTAGACTATATAAATAGCTTCACTTTCAACATCTGCTGGAACTATAGTTGTAGAGATTGTGTCAAAACAAACACTTATTCATATTTATAGTTTGAGAGGGGTAAACACTAAACAGAAGTTCCTTAAAGTGAATCACTAAAGATTGAGCACCCAGAGATTCGGAAAATAATATTCTTATTTCTAATCATGAGTAAGTACTTTTTAAAAAATTGATGTTTGAAAATTTGTCCTTGTATTAGAGATTTGTAGTCATGCATTTCTTTGACAATTGTATTGTGGACCTTAAAAAACTTTTACATTTTTGTCCAACTTATTTTAGTCTAGTGATGCCTCCAGAGAACTTTAAAATTAGTTTCCTTGATAAATCAGAAAGGAAATTTTTTAAATCTAAAAATTAAAGGAAATTTGTGAACACAGTTGTATTCATAAATGCATTATTTTTGTTTAAGATGTTGAGCAATTGTGGACAATGTGAATAAATTCACATGCTTTATAATTTAACAGTGACTTAATTTAATAAATACAATTAATTTTCAATATAAAATTGACCTTTCTCTGCTCCCTAGTACATTGATATTAAATGATGTATTCAGGGATGCAAAATAATACTAGCTTAATTAAAGTATAATTGAGTGGGCAAACATACACTGTAAAACTTTATATATTCAGCTTGAATCTCCTTCTGATCTCTAGTACCATAGTAACAACTTCCTTTTGGACATTATTTACTGGATGTGCCCCATAGGAATCTCAAACTTATCTGTTCAAAATAGAACTCAATCTTTTGCTTTAAACCTACCCATCCTTCTTCTCAACTTTCTTCTTATTGTTGAGATCACCACTTTCCTTCCAATTAGGCTTTCAACCTTGCTTTTATCTTCAATTCTTCACTTTCAGTCATCCCATATATACAATCTGTTGTCAAATCTTGCTTTTCCCCCCTAACTTTCCTACCTTTTATATAAATCCCCTTCTTCCCCTCTCCCATAGCCCACCTTTTAGTATACTTCACCTGAACTATTGAAGTAGCCTTTAATTAGACTCCCTGCTCATAAGACTTTTCTACTCTAATCCAATCTAAGTGAAGTCCATTAGGCTTCTGACTATGTATACCTCTTTCCCCCTTGATTTGATAAACTTCAGTGGTCACTGTAACCTCCGAAACTCAATTATAAAGTCTTTCCTTGATCCTTAAGTTCTTCATGCCTTGATACCTTCTTACCTTTCCAGTACATTTTACTTTCTTGTATGCATTCTATGATTCAGTTATACTTTTTTTTCTTCCCATGTGATACTTCATCTCTTTATTGTATCTTTTTATTAGTTGTTCTTTATTTTTGGAATGCTTTTCTTCTTTACCTTACTTTAATTTCTTGATCTCATCTCAAATAACCATTTTCTGAAAGAGGCCCTTCTGAGTCTCTAATGCTGTTATTGCCTTCCCGCTGAAATTTTACCTTCCATATATTCTGCATATATCTTGAAGGCACCTATTTATTTACATTCTGTCTCCTTTGTTAAACGGGGGAGCCCTTGAGAGCAGAGGCAGTGTTTTTGCCTTTCTTTGTATTCCTAGTGTTTAATATGATCTTAATACACACCTAAGACTGACTTACTGATTGTTTCAAAGTACATTGTGCATGAGCTCATGATTTTATAATCTCATAGGATGGTAACTCCCTCCTTTTCATTACTTGTGGCTTTTGGTTATATATTTTCCATACATTTCTATAAACTTCCCATTTAATATGCTAAAAGCATGGTTCTTTAAATATCTTGGATTTGCATTGTCCTTCTTTGTCTCCTATTATATAATATCTGACTTGACATATTTCCCACTCATATACATACTCTATAATGTCTTTTATACCTTTTGTAATTATTGTTAGTGACATGGGTAAGTCCACTTAGGTCCACTGTAGGGCTTTTCCATTACCCTTTAAATATTTGTAATTTTTAAAATTAATTTTATAATTATAATTTTTTGACAGTACATATGCATGGGTAATTTTTTTTTTTACAACATTATCCCTTGTATTCACTTTTTCAAATTTTCCCCTCCCTCCCTCCCTTTACTCCCTTCTTCCCTCTACTCCATCCCCTAGATGACAGTCAATCCCATACATGTTAAATGTGTTACAGTATATCCTAGCTACAATATATGTGTGTAAAACCAAATTTCTTGTTGCATGCTAAGAATTGGATTCCGAAGGTATAAGTAACCTGGGTAGAAAGACAATAGTGCAAACATTTTACACTCAATTCCCAGTGTTCCTTCTCAGGGTGTAGCTGTTTCTGTCCATCATTGATCAATTGGAACTGAATTAGATCTTCTTTTTGTTGAAGATATCCACTTCCATCAGAATATATCTTCATACAGTATCGTTGTTGAAGTATATAGTGATCTCCTGGTTCTTCTCATTTCACTCAGCATCATTTCATGTAAGTCTCTCCAAGCTTCTCTGAAATATTTGTAATTTTAATTATTCTGAGGTTATGTGGTTCCATGTTCCACAATCCTTTACCCTCAGTGGGAGAATATTCTTGAAGTGAAAAACATAATGGCTAGTTTGAGATCTCTGTAATTTCTTGAAAGCCCAAACACTGCTTAATTTAACTCATGGTCCATCTGCAGGAACTTTCCTGCATATAGATGTAAATATACATACATGTTGGCATACAAACATGGGTGTGTATGTCTATTTGTGTCTATACATTCAGGCATGGATATATACAATATACACATATGTGTATGTACTCATTCATTATTCTCATACATACGTGTAATGCTTTGCTATCCTTGTCCTCATTACTTGAAAACTAGGTATGCTGGAAATTTAACTCCCAGAGTTAGAGCCTCCCCCAGAGTTCTCTTGTGTCTTAGAGGGGAATCTAGATTCTGTAGACTCTGCAGATGACGCCATAATAGTGACTTACCAATGGTGTTCCTAAAGTGTTGAGATAAGTCTTCTGCACCTCAGTTCTATTTAGCTGTTAACATTTGATTTAGCCTTTACAAAGGTAGACTTTACTTCAAAAAGTATAATAAAAAAAAGTATGACACAAACTTACTTCCCTAACACATGGGATGCTTAATGCTCCCATGTAGCTCAGTATTTATGGAGGGAAACAGTTTTAATTCCATTCCTCTCTAGAGGAATTTTCAGTTTCAAGTTCAAAAACCCCTTTTGATTCCAAGTTTCAGGTGTCCTGGTTTCTTGGGGCTTCTTGCCAGGCAGGTTGACTGGCTGCAACTTTTCACCTGCAATCCTGGCTCCAAGATTGCTCTCGGCTCCAAAACCCAACTTAGTAACAACCACCTAAAGCTGAAGATTTCTAGCACTGGGGTAAAAGAATGAGCAGAGAAAGGAAGTCCTTCTCCTCTCAGCAGTTGAGTTCATGGTACCTGCACTGTGAGTGAAGTGGGATCTTTACTCTTCAAATCTATTGGGGAAAAAAAGTAATTGGTAGAAGGATCATGGACCAGAAAGACTACAGAAAGAGAAGATTTGTCAATATCATCAGTTTTAAAGAATTAGCCTATTCCAGTTACACAATCAGGGGGTATACCTACCCACATGGTGGAGGAGATCTTAGAAGATCTGGGCAAGCCTTGTTAGGGGTACCTTCATGTTGAGCAAATCAGGCCTGTTTCAAAGACCCATTAGCTAAACACACACATGTGTGTACTATTTGTACATATGTGTATATATTTCTACATATCTGCACACACAAACATGCGTACAGCATATAAAAAGAGGAAACATCACAGTTTGACGATAACACTGCTTTGAAGTTAAAGATCTAAGCTCGAATCTCATTCTTTCATTTACTAGTTGTTTGATCAATTAGTTAACCTCAGTAGATCTTTATTTTCCTCATCTGTAAAATAAAGGAGTTGAATTAATAGATATATGAACCTTTGTATATTTTCACCAGACTTGTGATTTCATTGGTACAATAGAAAGAACAGTAGCCCTATAGTCAGAGAATATGGGTTCAAATCTGGATTCTGATTTTGAATCTGAAATATTAAAGTATTTGTTCAAGGTCACAGAGAATTTTTAACGTCAGGGTGTTAGTTTTCATGAAATGAGGGGGTCAGACTAGATGAAATCTCAGGTTCCATCTAGCTCTGACATACGATTTTTTAATGATTTTTAACCAATATATAGGTTGTCATGTAGTCTCCAATTTACAGTTTTAAAGAATTACCTGAAATAATGAAGCAATACAGAATCATGTTGTCAGTATAGGGAAGAAGAGAGACTTAACCTAGGTGGCATGTGGCCAGCTTTGGAATAAGGAAAAGATGGTTTTCAAATTTTAATTAATGTAATTACTGTATGACTATAGGTAAGTCACACTTCCCAGAGATCTTTAAATCATAAACAAATAGCATATCTGCATCAGTTGTAAGAATTTCTACATTAAAGCATTCCACATACCAATGCAATCATAGACAGGCTCATGTGGACAAATCATAGAACCATAAATACTGGCAATATATTTAATATATTATTAAAATATGTAGACTTTATCATTTAAGAGGGTTAATCACAATTTAGATGGTTTTTTACTTATGAATATTGGGGTTTTAGACTTAGATAGACATATTGATAATTATAAATATTAAAATTTTCCTATCAATCTTTTTTTCTTGAAGTAGCATTAAATGACCACTTGAATTGTGTTTTTCAAACTATTTTGTACAATTCAGAAGAAACTTGTTAGATTGTTCATATAGAGAAGGTTAGTCGTTATTGTAAAAAAAAAAACTAAGGTATATCATGTGTTTTATTCTGTAACAATTCTTTTTGCTTATATAACATCAATTCTTTTTTTGATTCAGGTCTATTTCCAGAAATACTGACCTTCCTATATATGAATAAATAAACATTTTGTTAATCTTTTTTATTATTTTTATTCTGAACTTCAACACCAAAGTAAAATTTCATTATATGTAGCAGGACACAAAATGGTACCATAGATGAAACTTGAGTATTTCACACTGCTTTATATATATTTAAAGTAAATGAAAAACTTTCTTAACTGAATTAAAAAATTCTCTTCTATATATTTTTAGAATGCTTCAATGCCTCCCCCTTTTTTGCATTACTGTTATTAATCCTTTCTCCCCAATTCTTCCTTCAAGTCTTTCCATTTGAAAACAGAGAAGAGGGAAAAACCCAAACATTGTAATAAATAAATACAATCAAGTAAAACAAAACATAAAGTGACTATGTCCAAAAATGTATGTCTTTTCCTATTCCTGAATAAAGTCTGTTATCTTCCTGTTAGTAGAGGGTTAACAGACCTAATTTTGCTTCTTGGGGGTTGGAGCTCTTCATTGCTTCGATGAGAGTTCTTCAGACTTTCAAAGTTTTCTCCTGGTACTGCCCACTTTCCTTTACACATCAGCTCATACTTCCCAAGGTTTTGAAAATAATATTTCATAATTTTTGGTAGTGAAATAATATTCCATAACATTCATGTGCCACAGTTCGTTCATCCATTTCCCAGTTATAAATTGGCCACTCATCTCATGAAAGTTTTTTTATTAACTACTTTGACTGCTGGAAAAATAGAGACTATAAGAAATTATTATTATGTGCCATCATATATAATTATTATATATACACATACATATTTATATCTATCAGCCTATCTCTCTATCAATCAATCTATCATTCTTGCTTCTGTCACTTCTTTTCCTTTACTTTTTTGGGAACTTTGTCTCAAATTAACTTATCTTATTTTTACTTTTTAATGCTTCTATACCAATTTTTTTTTCCCCTGAGCATCCCTTTGATTTGATTTCATTGCTTACTTATACCTTTGTAATAGTTTTCAATAGTTCATAATGCCATTACACTTGATTAATAGTTTCCATTCAACAGTACCTACCCATTAAATATAGAATCATAGATTTAGAACTAAAGCTAGAAGGGAATTCATAGGCCATTTAGCCTAACCTCCTTATTCCTTTTCTTTGCTTCTTATTCAGTATGAATAGCCCACAGATATTTACTAAAGCACATTTATTTAAGACTACTTAAAAAATTAGCTTCTGTAAGAATTTGCAGCTAAGTAAAATTATGTAGACATCAATTCATTTTTGTATAAATCTCTACATTTATGTGAATCTTTTTTTTTTCCCCCACTTTAGAGTGTAATCTCTAAGGGAAACTACCATGTTTTTCTTTACCACACCAAACCTGGCCCTTTTAATACAGTGTCATATGTTATCTTCAGGCTGAATTTTGTTTAAATCAGTTTTGCTTAACTTTGATTTATCATCAGGTATAAAGTACCTTCTTTCTTATAGAAGAGGGGGCATGAAAATTGTAATTATATTGGAGAACAAATAAATGAATATATTTACTTGACAGTAAAAACAACTTAATTAAGCTGATTTTGGCATGTAAAGTGACACAATTTATTGTTTGGGGATTACGTGGTATAATATTGCACCCTGGAAACCTGTCATTTTTATGTTAAACTACCATGAATAAATATTTAATTGGTAGGACCTTTAAAAAAAAAAAAAAAAAGCAAGTTTTTTCATCTCCTGTCTCCTAACCTCCCCTATTTCCCCTTCTCTCCCTTCTCCTTTCCCCCTTTTCTACTCCCTCCTCCCCTTCCTCCCTCCCTCCCTCCCTCCTTCCCTCCTTCTCTCCTTCCCTGTCTCCCTCCTTCTTTCTCTCCCTCCCTTCTTCTTTCCTTCCCTCCCTCTCTTCTTCTCTCCCTCCCTCCCTTTCTCTCTTCCTCCCTCCCTTCCTTTTTTTTTTCTTCTTCCTTCAATCATTCCTTGTGTTTTGGAGGTACTGAGGATTTGGAGAAACTACTAATGTGACTCAGAAATTTCAACTGCTAATCTCATTAATATTAGCTTATTATCCTCAATTTCATTTGTACCTTTGTAATACAATAAAATATTCAGGGTATATTTTTTTAATCAACTATTTTTTAAATCTCTCATTTTTTAAACAATGGAGTATTCTATGGTAAAGAGTTGATTTTCTTTAGAAATCTGTAGGATGACCTATCATAATGTATCCTGAATGTACTATCTTAAAACTTAATTTAAAATAAATTATGTCCAGTTAAGAAAAATAATAATGAGCATGAAATTTTAATACATTTATTATTGTATCTTTTTATTTTAAAATCAACTACTATTCTATATTCACAATGTGCCTTATCTGATAATGTTTTAAAATTAGTAGAAGTTTTGAGTTACTATTATGGAGAGTTAAATTAAAGTTCTTTGTAAAGATATTATGGAAATATTAAACAGGACTTCCAAGAAGCATTGTGAGAAAATAATTTGAAGATAGATTTTTTTCATTTCTAATTTGGTTGAAAGCTATTTTCAGTGAGACTTTCTGTGACCATTCATTTTGCTACAAAGTAATTCATTCACTTGATCAAACTTCAATACTAAAGATTTCCTTAGAAACTTTACTTTTTTCATTAGACACAGAAATTTGATCAATGATAGTTTTAATTCTTCCATAAAGTGATTTTTTAAAAAATCCATGTTTTTCTTGAGAATAGAAACTTACTTTTTCATTGTGTGAACATTGCTTTCTTTTCTTAAAAATCAGTCTTTGCATGTTTAATTTTAATTGAATCTGGTATTGTATATATAAATGAAAGTTTGCTTCCTGGCAGCATATATGAGGAAAAGAAGGAACTAAAAGTGGGTCATAGCAAGTGACAGTTTTGATCTGCAGGATATGGCTTCCAGAAATGTTAATGGTCTTTGAGGGGAAAAGAAGCAGGACTTTTTAAACACCAGTCAATGACTAGGCAGTGAAATCCTTTTATGTTCCCATTCCCTAATGTTTCTATAATTGAATTCTAGTTGAAATCTAGTTCTTTAATGACTTGACTCAGAGTTGAAAGGGATCTTTAGAGGATATCTCACAGTTACTTGTCCACACAGTTTTCAAACAAAAAACTATCAATCCTCTAAGCAACCTAAGAAAATGTTTCTTTTCTGTCCCACTTTGCTGTAGTTTTTATAATACATTGTTGACATCTAACATCATTGTGGATTTTGATAAAAGACAAGTATTTTTTATCATGTAAGCATAAAAAAACAAAACAAAACAAACAAAACAAAACAAAACAAAACAAAAAAACAAAAACTGATCAATTCTTCACCACCTACAGGGGCCAAACAGCAGTTTGGGAGTGTCTAGTGCCCTTCCTTCAAATGGAATGGAAGTTTTGATGAGATTATCCAATGTGTAGTTCTAGGAAAGATTGAGGGAAAAATGCCATGATCATAATGCCATAATGTGAGCTAGGACATTTAAAAATATTCCATGAAGAGTTTGTAGTCAAAGAAGATAAGATGGTTGTAAATTGTGCACTTTTCTGGGAAAAAAAAGGAAGATAGAATGAGAAGGCTTAATGCAATGGAAGAACCAGCGATCATTTGGGGAAGAGCTTTGTCATACCCATCTAGAAGAATGAAGATCAGTCACCACAATTCCCTTGAAAATACTGCAGCTATACCCAATTTGAGAAATAGTACTTAATTAAGGAAACTTTCTTTTGAAGCTGATTGAAATTATAGCTTTGCTGAACAATAGTTTATAGTTTTATATATATATATGTATATGCATATATACATACATACATATATATATATACATACATACATATATACATATATATATATATATATTTATCTTTGTGCACAAGAGAGAGCACAGATTTTATGCTGATATCCATGTAAAGTATATTCATTCTTCCACATCTCTGCTCCAGCTAGCTTGCTGTCCTCCCCAAGCACTTTAAGGTATGAATGGATTTAGGATGTTTACATGAAAAACAGAAAGAACATTGAGTGAAATATCAGGATATAGACAGTTCATATGACCTTCCCAAGAAGTCCATGATTCTTTAAACAAGTATTTATTTAGTACTTATTATGTGCCAGGCACCAAGCTAAGCACTTTACAAATATTATGTCATTCAGTCCTCCCAATGGTAGTTTAGTACTATTATCTCTATTTCACAGATGAGAAAACTGAAGCAGACAGAAATCAAGTAATTTGTCCAGTGTCACATAGCTACTGAGGCCAGATTTGAATTTGTCTTCCTGTCTTCCCCTTGTGCTACCTACTTCCCAAAGTATTTCAAAATTTTATAACTCAAAATATTCAACTATAAAGTTTCCAGTTTTAGTTTAAGACAATTTTCTTTTATTCCTTTCTCGATGGAGATGCAAAACATTTGGTCAACATCTTTTAATTTGAAGTTAACACTTCAAATATATGGTCAGGAACAGAAATTAACTCCATTCCTTCTAGTCACTGCAAATTTCAGTCTGATGGTTTGTATCAAGACAAACAGTTACTTGGCATGTTCATCTCAACCTAATTATGTTCTACCACATCTGTACAAGAAATGGTTCTTTCTCCCCCATTCTTGAATTGCTAGCTAGCTAGTATTAGTTTCTAAAAAAAATCTGTACTTAATCTCTTGCTAAATATGCTTTTAATTATAAAAGAGGAAATACTTAAAAGTCATACGTTCAGGTCTCAAGGACTTCTGGTGTTCATTGTTCTGTTAACTCATAGACTCGTGAAGAAGGTATTAACCACAGAACTCATATGTTATGAAATGGCATCCAAGTCAGGCTGTTTCCATTGATTTGCCACCAGATCTAAAGCTTAGAGAATGCACTTAGAGTTTAGGGTCTGACAATATCTACATTGAAAATTCATAGCCAGATAAACTTGTCTGTCAGATGGCACAAATAGATAATACTGGGCATCAATTGATTCAACTAGTGTATCTTGACAAGTATGAATTAATTTGTGGTTAGTTAATAATCAGTGAAATATTTATTCCTTGTTTTTGACTGTTCTGAATCATCCTTCAGTCTTATGTTTTCTGAATCAACTAAAAAGTACTATTCCTTAAGTAATTCCTTATTATTTAGTAATCATAGATTTTTTTTTGTTGTTTAGTCATTTTCAATCATATCTAACTTTTTGACTCCTTTTGGAGTTCTTGGTAAAGATCCTGACATGATTTGCTATTTTCTTCTTCAGATCTTTTTACAGATGAGGAAACTGAGCCAAACAAGGTTAAATGACTTGTCTAGGGTGACATAGATATTAAGTGTTTGAGGCCAGATTTAACTCAAGTCTTCCTTATTCTAGGCCTAGCACTTTATCTATTATATTACCCAGCTGCCTCAATTTTAGATTTACAAAGACTCAAAAAAAGATCTTTGAAGTCATTTAGATCAGGGCTTCTTATACTTTTTCTTTATGTTATCATGGTCCCCTTTGGTCTTCTAGTGAATCCTATGAAATCCTTCTCAGAATATCATTTTAGAAGCACAATATAAAACACATGAAATTACAATTATGTAGATATGCAGTTGTCATATTTGTTTTTTATTATTTTAATTTATTTATTATTTTGTGAGGTCATTGTGGTTAATTGACTTGCCTAGGGTCACACAGCTAGTAAGTGTTAACTTTTTGAGGCTGGATTTGAATTCAGGTCCTCTTGATTCCAGGGCTGATGCTCTATCCACTGTATCATCTAGTTGCATACTCCTCTATCACCATCCCAATTTTTTAAAGGGAAATTCACAGACTCAAGAACCCTCAAGAGTAATTGACTCAAGAGTAATTAATCCTTAAACAAGAGTCTCCTCCATATCATTTATAATAAGTGTTCATCATTCAGTCTTTGCTTAAAGACTTTTAGTGAGAGAGAACCTATACCCTTTTGAGGTTGCCCATTCCAGTTTTGGTTAGATTTAATTTTTAGGATATTTTTCATCATGTCAATTCTAAATCTTCCTCTGCAGTTTTCATCAATTCATTCTCATTCTACTTTCTCAAGCTACATCATACCTTTTTCACATGGCAAACTTTTAATAGATACTTCAAGATAGCTATTATGTATCACCATTACTATCCAACTGGTCAAATTGCAGACAAAATACCTCCACTTCCTTCATTTTAGTCTCATGTAGGACTTGTAATGCTTTCCATCTTTCAGTTTACATTCTAAAATGTAGTGTTCAGAGTTGAACATAATTTAATCTTTTTGATCATCAAAAATTTTTTATTCACATTATATTTTTACAACATAGAGTATAGCCTTAGAAATCTGTAGAAAAAAGCCCATTTCTGGACATGCTGGGAGATTTAATTCATGGTTTCACTGTATTCTTGCTATGCAGGCCTATATTGTGATTTAAAAAAAAAACTGTAACTTGATGATCCTTATGTTATCTGTACTTCATCTTTAGCTATCCAGGCTTTCCCCCATATTAATTTGTAATTTGGAGTTTCTGTGGTATGATTTGTCACCAAGATCAAACCTGTGCTGATTTGAAGAAATCAAAATAGGATTAAAAACATTATTTAGTGTTATTGTTGATTTAGAACTGGTCATTTTTTAAGATGAGGAAACTGAGACTTTAGTGAGTTTGATTGTACCTTGATCAAGCTTACATAGGTAGCAAATTAAAGAACTAGAATTTTAAACCAAATTCTCTGACTCCATATTCAGTGAAATTTACATCATTCCACAGTACTTCTCCATTAGTTTAGTGCTTTGTTGAGCTATGAAGCTGAAATTTCTATTTACCATGATGATGATTAACCATCTAGATAAACCAAAGCAAATTAAACCAACCAAATTTTTTTTTTATTAACCAAAGTTCAATTTTAACATGGTCATAAAGCTCTTCTTTCAGTCTATTATTGCATTCTTGTACTCTTTCAGCACTGCCCTCCCACTTAAAAAGAAAGAAAAATCCAATTATTTACATATATCTAGAATTTAATTTCTGGGGCTCTGTTTTAGCTGAGAGCAAAATGGGTAGGATTCCATCTTTGTTCCTTCTAGCTACCAACATGTTTTACAATCCTTGCTAGTTCTGTGATGGCTTTTGAAGGCCTCAGGTGATTTTATTCAATCACCATGTTAATTACTGACATGTAGGATTCATTGATTGCATCCAGAACTGTGATCCAAAAGTGAAAGGTTTTTTTTCTTTTTCTTTTCTTTCTTTCTTTTTTTTTTTTTTTTTTTTTTTTTTTGCATTTCTTGCACTCACATTCTTCTTACTTATTATGTGATGGTAATTTATATTATAGTGAAAAGTATTGAATTGTGGCTTAATAGAATGCATCTTTGATTAATATGTTAATACGAGCACAATTTGGAATATATTCCATAAAGAAAAATAAAAAAGAAAGCCTTTCAAATAATTTGCAAGGACTGGGTTCTGCATGTCCTTTGTAAGTAAATCCAGACTAGGTTTATTGGAGCAGCTGTCTGAATAACTAAGATACTCTGGTGTGGAAGCACCTAATTCCCTTCTGTTGCCTTATGCCCTTCTAATTTTTCCCTTGTGATCATAGTTATAAAAACTAATTTCCAGGGGGTCTTGTGGATCATATTAGTAGCTTTGTGTTATAATAGCAATTTTATATTGCATTCGTATTCATTTTCACTAATACAGAATAATCAAATCAGCACCTCTATTATTATACTGTTGAAATAGAAAATAATGGGAATGTAATGCAAAACTGCTAATGTGATGAAACTCTCTTATTGTGTTAGGGTAAGAATGTTCTTCTTTCTTGTTCCAGCTCACTTGAAACAGTGATTGAGTAAGGAAATGGAAAGCATTTCTACATCTGTGATAAGGCACCTTGTACATCCTTCATTTGAATACGTAATTGTCTTTTTATGGCCCAAGGGGTGTTTGCTCACACACTTGTATGCCTTTTCTCCAGCTTTTTCCTTTACACTGGTGAGCATGATGCTACATGGACCATTTTAATACTTTTTTTTTTTTTTAAATCATGAGTAACATTTGATGTCTCTCTGTCTCTAGAATAAATTGATCACATTTTCTTTTATGTTCATTTGGATCTTCTTCATTAGATATGTTACATATATAGGTAATATGTATGTGTGTGTATTTTGCAGCATGTGAATAGAGCTTTTAGAGTACATTGTTAGAAAGTGCAACAAGCCCCCTGAAGGTTCAGATTTGACAGGGATGTTAGGAGGCAGGTCAAGTGACTGCCTAATGAAGATGAATGAAGAAAATTGCTGGTACTAGGATCACGTGATGGGCACTCAGCCCAGGTTGTTGAAAGTGTGATGGAATCTCACAGCTTCATTTATCAGTGTCATATTTGGGCTAAAAGTGAGCAGTATTGTTCTCATTTCTCCCAGATGGATAGGTCAACTTTAATATTTATTGCTCTTGTAGAACATTTGTTTGATGTATTTCCATTAGCTAGGCAATAATAGAAAAGCAGTGGAGAGAAACATAAAACAGTTCCTTTCCTATTCAGTTGAAATACAGCATATACTAATGCATAACTATGGCTAGTGGTGTCATTGATTTTTCTCCCCTCTCTTTTTTGTTTGATAGTATGATTTTATATAGATATATCTATATGTATAATCACATATATATATATATATATATATATATATGAATTCTACAAAAATAATGAGAAAGTGACTCATAGTATAGAGTGAGCGGTATTGGAGTAGGAATTTTGTTACTTCATAATTTTTGTGGTTCTGTAATATAATTGGTGGATTTTTCTGCTGAGAGGTATTACCTTTTTTGTTATATAGGAAGATCCTAGCACAATGCCAAATGCCAGAAATGAGAATCGAGTGGAATACAGTAGAACATACTTAGCTTTCTTTAATAAATTAATATAACTCTTAAACTATTCTTCCTCTACTATAGCTAGCTGTTTTCCATTTCTGAATTTCAATGACTATTTTTGTCATCCTTGTAGGTATTAAAAGGTCCTTATTATTAAAAGAGTAAATTTTCTCATATATTCCAAGTTTATAAAATAACTTCTAAGAAGAGAAATCTACCAGTTATACTACAAAGCCATATAATATTAGTAGATCTGCAGAAACATCTAATTGCCAGTTTATTAAATGATTTTCACATACTTTTCTGTAATCTGAACATAAGTATATTATTTTATATGTAGAATAAACCTAGCTTTTGTGAAGCAGGTGTTGTCTTAAGTGCAGAGCAAACATCCTAGCCATATGTTTCTATAATTTAAATTAATTTGGTACAGTCATACTGTTAATCTTTAGTGACTTGTTGATTGGCATTTTGCAGACATATTTCTGGAAGGCACCCAATACCATTTTCTGCAGCCTTTCTGGCAGTAGCAAAGAGCAACATTTCCACAAATTGGAATCTTGTACAGCACTGGGAAGTGAGCCAAGATTTAAATTAGACAATAACCTCTGCTCTGTATATAGCTTCTATTCTTCAGCTGTAGGCAGAGTGATTTGTTTAATACAGTCAGCCCTGTAGCATATAATAGACTGATATATGAGTCACTCCTTGGCAATGTGTGTTTCTTAAATTTATATAGATTGAACAACTGGTTGGTAATGTACTTAGTTACAGTTGTGCAAACAATAACTATTAGCAGGGCTGAAACAGGCCTGGAAAAACTGCATTTGGTTGGTATTTGTTGTTGAAGATTCAGAAGTACTGTAAGAACAATCCCTCTTTTGAGGTTAAAAGGAAGGCTATTTCATAAATTTGAGTGTGCTCCTTTAGAAAAGTGGCCATAAAAGTTTTATGCCATAGTTTGAGGCTTCTCATTTTCTCTTTGTATAAATATTGAATTTGAAAATGTAATTTTGCCTTAGAAATTAGACTTAACATCAGTTTGCATTTGTGGCAGCATAATTTACATGGAGTTTAAAAACATTGGCAACTCTTGAACAATTATTACATTGTTATGCATGTGTTCGTATGTTCAGGTTAGACTGTGATTTGCTATGAGTGGGTTGAAAGAAATCTTTCTTATTCCACAAAGATCTTTTCTTAAGGGGAAAGCTTTGGCTCCAAGTTCAGTTCATGTTTATTTAAAAGATTAAAATCATTAGACCAAATCTCACTTTTTGTCCAAAAGAAAATTGATTTTGCTCACTATAAAAGTGGGGTCTGAAAGGGGATATTCAGGAATACGCAAATAGAGGAGAAGTAGAAATCTGTTTGAGCAGCTGAACAAAGCAATTCTGTTTTTAACCACTGAACATTTACTTAGCCATGGTGTGAAAATCTCTGAACAGAATTGTCACCTGTCTTTAGAAAAATACTTCTTTTTTTTGTTTTGGTAGGCAAAGAGGATTATTTTAATCTGAAATATTTTAATGTAGTTACTTCTGCCTACTCTATTGATAGTTTAAAATATAATGTTCCCTGTAAATATTGATTGATGCAAAGAGTTCTTTCATAGCAGTTTATAATATAAACTATATATGCTGCATGTGTTGGATGGAAGCCAAACAGTAGTTAGTAACAAATGATATGCCAATCAAAAAATTATCATTGCAAGTGTAACTTGGTATAATGCAGTATCTTATCTGGAAGTGTTAACTTGATATAAGCCAGTGCTTGTCTTTTTAAAGTTAATTTTATTTTTTGTTTGCCCTAAGTTAATTCTGACTCCCAAAGGTTCATTTAAATTGCATAAAGGACAAAACAAGTGATGGTTTTATAAAATTAAATACTCTCAATGATATTAATAATATAATATTTATATATTAACTTGTTGTTTTATATATACATGTAGATATTTTATGTGTGTATATGTATATATGTTATTAGTTATTAGTTGGGGAAAAAGAGAATCTGAGACATTTCAAAAAATACATTTATAGTTAAATGGAATACAAGACTTTCCTTCTTTTTTGCCTATTTCATTGATAATGGCATTAATATTCTTTTCAAAATGTTAGCACAAACATTTTAATTGTAATCAATTGGACTCACAGTCTTCAAGCCATTATTATTATAATAGAGATATGACATTCAAATAGTATACCTCTTTTCCTCTGGTTACTTAAATTGGGTTATTTCTAGTTGCATTGCTAGGAGACTTGAGGAATAAGCTTTCTGTTGTAGGCTCTTAAGGTAAATATCAGCTGAATCTGAGAAGAGAATGAATATGCATGACTATTATAGCTTCAGAAATGAATGAATGATAAGTATTCAGCTCTACTGGGGCAAATAGATTGCCTCCAGCAGCACTATCCCCACTTCGGCCAGCATAGCATCAGGCACAAAGATCTCTTGTGGCCTAAGGGCAACAGTAGTACAGCACTAAGTAAACAGCCAGAGCCTACAGGCTCTGACATAAGAAGCATGAGACAGTGCCACTTCCACTCCAGAAAAAAAAAAAAAAACCCAAAAAATTTTAATTTAAAAGAAAGGAAAAAAGATCAAAAAATTTGAGCAAACAACACAACAAAAAGAATCTGGCCCTAGAAAGTTATTATGGTGACAGGGAAGATCAAGACACAAACTTAGAAGAAGATAACAATATTAAAATATTTGTGATCAAAATTCCAAATAAAAATGTAAAGTGGTCTCAAGCCCAGAAAGAAGTCATGGAAAAACTCAAAAAAGAGCTTAAATCATATAAAAGAGAAAGAAGAAAAATTGGGAAGAGAAATGAATCATACAAGAGAATTATGAAAAAAGAGTCAACATATTAGAAAAAGAAAACTAAGCAGTTTTTTAAGCAAAAAGTAGAATTATCCAAATGGAAAAAGGAAATACAAAAAAATTGTTGAATAAAAAGTTCAGTTGACCAAATGGAAAAAGAAATGCAAAAGCTAACTGAGGAAAACAACTACTTAAAAGTTAGAATTGGACAAGTGGAAGGTTTTAATTTTATAAAAGACATCAAGAATCAATCAACAAATTGAAAAGAATGGAAAACAATAGAAAAATGTAAAAATCCAATGTTTTCATTGGAAAAACAACTAACTTGAAAAATAGATACAGGAGAGACAATGTCAAAATCACTGAACTATTTCAAAATCATAATTAAAAAAGAGAATCTGGATGACATCTTTGAAAAATTATTAAGGAAAACTGTCTGGATATTCTAGAACCAGAGAGCTAAATAAGCATTAAAAGAATCCACAATTACCTCAGAAGAGAGATCCACAAATAAAAACTCCAAAGTATTGCAAGTGGCCAGAAAAAATAATTCAAATATCAGGGAGCCACAATCAGGATTACACAGGATTTAGAAACTTCAATATTAAAGAATCAAAAGTGATAGCACATGATATTCTGGAAGGTAAAGGAGCTAGGACCTAAACTAAGAATCCATCTATGCAGCAAAATTATGCATAATACTTCAAGGGGAAAATGGTCATTCAATGAAATAGAAATATTTCCATAAGAAAACAAGAATTGAATAAAAAATTCTATTTCCAATATCAAGACTCAAGAAATAAAAAGAGGGAAGAAGTTAAAACAAAGAATTCAATGGAGCTGAATTATTTACACTCCTATATGGGAAGGTGATATTTATCATTCTTAAAAATTGTATCATTAATAGCATAACTAGAAGGAATACATATAGACAGAGAGTGTGGACATAAAGTAAATTTAAGGGAATGTCATTAAAAATAATTAAGGAATAAGAGAAGAATACCTTTGGTGCAGAAGAAAAGGAGAGATAAATGGAGTAAATTTTTTCACATGAAGAGGTGAAAAAAAAAAAAAAAGGAAAGATGGGAAAGTGGGTGAATACTTGAATCTTACTCACATCCATATTGGCTCAAAAAGGGAATAATATATGCAATCAGTTGAATTTCTGTAGAAATTTGTCTTACCCAGCAGGAAAGTAGGAGGGGATGAAATTAAGTTAAGGGAGGGGACTGACAAAAGACAGGACAGGCAGAGGGAGGCAGTAGACAGAAGCAAACATCTATCAAGGAGGAAAAAGGTAAAAAGAGATGGAGAACAAATAGGAAAAGTAGGATAGAGGGAAATATATAGTAATCATTATTGTGAATATGAATGCGTTGAACTCTCTCCTAAAATAAAAGCAGATAATAGAGTGGATAAAAAAACCCCCCAGAATCTTACAATATGTAGTTTATACCTACACATACAGAGTAAAGGTAAAAAAAGCAAGGGAAGCAACTCTTACCTGAGCAAAAAAAAAGAGATACAATTAAAGGAAATAAAGAAGGAAACTACATATTGTTAAAAGGTGCTTTAGACAATAAAGTATTATAAGTACCAAGCATATATGCACTCAAAGGAGAAGTTAAGTGAGTTACAGGTTCATGAGCCATAGAGAGAGAGCATTACAAAATGTAAAATAGATTATTTTGATTATAGTAAGTTTTTAAAAATTGCACAAAGAAAACCAATGAAAATAATGTTAGAAGAAATCAGAAAACTTAGGTAATAATCTTTATAGCAGGATTTCTGATAAAGGTCTCATTTCTCAAATTTATAGAGAATTCTGTAAATTTATAAGAATACAAGCATTTCTCAATTGATAAATTGTCAAAGGATATAAACAGGCAGTTTTCAGTTGAAGAAGTCAAAGCTACTAAAGACATATGAAAAATACTCTAAATCATTTTTGATCAGAGAAATGTAAATTAAAACAACTCTGAGGTACTATCTCACACCTATCAGATTGGTTAATATGAGAAAAGAGGAAAATGATAAATGTTGGAGAGGATGTGGGAAATTTGTTGATAGAGTTATGAGCTGATCCAAGAAATCTGGAGACCAGTTTGAAACTATGCCCAAAGGGCAATCCATTTGATGAAGGCATTCCCTTTGGTTTAGCAATACCACTACTAGATCTGTATCTCATAGAGATCTTAACAAAGGAAAAAGTACCTACATATACAAATATATTTATAGAAGCACTTTTTGCAGTGGCAAAATATTGGAAACTGAGGGGATACCCATCAATTGAGGAATGTGTGAACTGTGGGAAATGAACATAATGGAATAATATATTCAGTAAGAAATAATGAAAGGCAGATTTCAGGAAAAAAAAAACCAAACCCTGGAAAGACTTATATGAACTGATACAAAGTAAAATGAGCAGAACCAGAAAAAAACATTGTGTGATGATCAACTATAAATGACTCTTCTCAACAATACAACAATCCAAGGGAAGTCCAAAAGATTATCCACAACAAAATAAAGAACTGATGGACTCTGAAAACAGATCAAAGCATACTCTTTCTCACTTTATTCTTTTTCTTTAGATCTCTTTCTTCCTTCTTGACTTTGACTAATTTGGAAATGTTTTACTTGATAGTGCATATATCACATATCAGATTGCCTACCATTTTGAGAGGAGTTAAAGGAGAAAAATTTGAAACTCAAAATCTTATAAAAATGAATGCTAAATATTATTTTGGCATATAATTGGGACAAATAAAATTAAAAAACACATTAGGTCAGGTATGGAGTTAGGCAAAGATATCTTCTTTGAGGACATACATTTGGGGATGCTTTTTTTCTCACCTTTGGAATATAGGACATAGATTGTCAGAAAGGAAACAGAAATCAATCAGGTGTCAAGAGTAATAAATGCCAATGAAGGGATCTGGGTGAATAAATCATAATTAGGTAACAGCAAACTGTTTTTTGGCCATACTGAAGAATTCATGTCAACTAGGGAGAGGATTATGATGATGGAGATATGTATAGTTTTAGCTGAAGTAGGTGATGCTATTGAAAACTTAGCAGCATATCCCTGACCTAAAGATTGAAATCTAAAAATAAAATAGGTGATGATGATTATATATGAAAGACCTGTGGGCACATGAAAAAAGTACAAAGTTTTTTTTTTTTTTTTAACATACCTGAGGTATTTATAAGTAATATGAATTTTCCCTTTTGTTATTAAGTGAAGAGTCATGGTAGTTGCATGTTTGTGTGAAAATTACTACTTGTATTCCAATTATTTGGAAGAATCTTTGCAGAATAGGTGGATTTTTAGCCATTGAAAAGTGGTGGTTTGAACAAGAGGGAAATATGAAGTATGGTATAGTGGGAAAAAATGCTGGATTTGGAGACTTGGGGTCTGAGTTTGAATACAGGGATTATCACTCATTATGTGTATGTCTTTGGGAAGTTACTTCTCTCTGAGCCTCAGTTCTCTTGTCTGAAAAATGAGAGAACTAGAGGAACTAGATTAGGGTTTTTAGCCTGAGGTCCATGAACTTACTTTAAAAATATTTTGTTATCCATTACCCATATTTTATTATAATTGAAATTGTATAATTCTATATTTTTATACATTTAAAAACATTACTCTAACATGGGGTCCCACAGGTTTCACCAGGTAGCCAAAGAAGTCCACTGCAAAGAAAATCTTAACCCCTGAACCAGATATTCTCTGAAATATTTTTCCAATTCCAAATCTGTGTTTTTAGACAAGGTCTAGCTTGAGAGAATGCTGTGGAGTGGGAGCAGGATGAAGAGATAAAAGGGATGAAACTTGAATAAATTTATTTGTAAGGAACAATAGAGCTGACCAGTAGAAATAATCGAAGATAAATAAGAGAACATTATAGTTTGTCAGATGTTTGTATTGGATTCCCTTTCTTCAATCTTTCTCATGGATAATCATCCACATTCTTAGATACTGCCTTTTCATCCTCCTGTGGTTTGTTTACAAATGAATTTTTTGTGAATTTCAATTTCCTGAGAGTTTAACATTATAGACTTCATTATGTGATTCTCTTTCACTGGTGAACCGAACTAGAATGAAAACCAGTGACTTTTTCTCCATTGGCAAAATGCCAAAAACACAAAATAAAACAAAATAATCTACTTACTTTGATAGTTATTGATACAAAGGATTTAATCTTTCTTTTTTGACTTACCAAGTTAAAATTTTTCATTTCAATACATTATTTTTAATTTCCATTATAGTCCTGCCTCTAGGTGACTCTGTTAAAAATTACTAAGGAACACTGTGGCAGTAGTTCTAATTTGTCTTCCCCTTCTATAAAGTCCACTTGTTTCACAGCACATTTCAAAACCTCCTGTCAGAGTACTTTATTAAATATGCAAGCATTCTTTATCAGGTGTGAGTACTGACTAAGCAAAAGGAAATAATGTATTGAATGACTGTTTTAAGTTGAATGTGAGTACCATGTAAGTACATGCTTATAGTTCACTTTTAAGAGGAAGGGGGCCAGATAAAACATATACTTTTCCCCTTAGAAGTTGGGTTTTGGAATTTTAGAACTCAAATTAAGAGTGAACCTTTATTAAGTGTGTTATTTGATCTACATTGTGTCCATAAAATAGTAATTGAATTGTGCATTGAAAGTACCTGAAGGTAGGAAAAAAATGTATTGTCTTGTGAGTAATAAAGTAGGAATTTTTGTTTAATTATTGATCATTTAAGCCTAAAGTGTCAAGGATAGTTTCTGAATAGTTAAAAGAGTGAAGGTTCAACTTAGTTATTAAAATTATTATGCCTGGCTTTAAAGAAATTTTATTTTAGATTTGAAAATTAAGATTTACTAAAAAATAAATTGAAGTGTAATTCCTAGTTCTACTAAAGAATTCAGGTTATAATCCTTTGTGATCCTTAATTAGTCACTAAACCTATCAATAGTTTGTAAAGTTCTCTAAGACCAAATTGTAGAGAATGTATCAACTTTCTTTGATAGAAATCATGTTATTATCTAAGAGATATTAATACAAAACAAATCAGCCTTTCAGTTCCTCTCCCTATGCTCCTTAATTAAAAATAATTCATTAATGTATTAATATAACATCAGTTTTCCAATTCCAACTATATATAATTTTTCAGGAATGAAACTAAAAACATTTAGAATATGTCTGGGATTCTACAGCCTACCTTTAGAATATTGTATTAGTCTTTATTCTGTTAAAAAAAAAGATTAGTAGAGATATCCTGGCTTGATTAATATAAAAACAGGAGAGTTACCCTGCTTGCCCCCTTTGAGGGAAAGGTGAGGAAATCTTTAAACACCATCTGCACAAATCTCTGTATGCCAGTAAGAATCTCCCATCAAGAAATGAAGAATCTTTCAGTAGAATTGTCAATAGTTATTTTTGATTAGGCTATAAGTCTTCCAAACATTATTGCTATTTCTTCCATAGATTTGCAATTTTCCATTATCTCTTCTCTGCTTATAATTTTCATCTAAAATTTTAAATGCATGAAATATTTGCCATTCCTTCTCTTAAATCCTCCTTCACATTGACCTCTCTGCCTTTCATATTTTCCCTAATTAAAATGTTACTGTTAAAAGAGTTCTCTTGCCTCTCTGAATTGACTCTATCATTCATGTTTTAGTTAATTATTTTAAACTTTACCTACTAATGCAAATTTAAACATTGTTGTAGTTATTTAACTTCTTATGCCTTTGCTCCATTATTCTGCTCTTAATATTTTACATTTTTCAGTTAAAAAATCATAATATAAGCATTTGTACAGTGCTTCTTTCAATTATTTAGATGCTTAAAAATCTATTTGAACCTCATAATATAGAAAGAGTGGCATGGAATAGTAAATAGAAGGCTGGATTAACAATCATGAAGATCTGTCTCTCACTTCTAATATTTAGCAGTTTATGTGGCCTGAACAAACCAATTTACTTCAATGAACTTCAAATCATTGTCTTAAGACACTTTTGCAAGCCAGGTTATAAAATGTGTTGTGAAAAGGAATCCTCAACCAATCCCTCCTGGAAAAAAAACCAAAACAGATAATTTGTGTATTTAATCCTTATAATACCTCAGTGAGGCAGGTAAGCCAGGTATACTTATCTTCATTTAACAGGTGAGGACACTATGTTGTTTAGATATTGTGACTTACCCCAGGTCATTCAGATAAATATTTTCATGACTTTCAACATCCATTATTACTCTTCCATGTTCCATCTCTCCACATTTTCCCATATATCTGTTGTACCATCCTTATTTATTCCCCCAAATCCTTCTGGTCATCTATTAAGCTTTCTTATAAAAATCTGTCAGCTTTCTAAATGTCTGTTCTGAACTCCCATTAGCTTCTGAGTGAATTAGACATGGATTTGCTATTTTCCAGCATTTCATGAAACATTTAAACCTATAGTTTTACATTCTTTACATGGGATAGGTTAGCAAATGTTGTGATGATGATTTTAAGATAATTTTTAAACCAAAAATGGAGGGAAGTTCCCAAAATACATCTCTTAAGATAATGGTTAAATAGTTTCCCAGGAAAATTGTGGGGATCCTCTTAGTCTGGACAGTTGAAACTACCAGATTAAACTGCTTACTTTTATAGTAGCTTGCCACATTTATATATAGAAAATGGAATAAAGAGCTTATAGTATGGGTTCATCCTCTGGTTAAATTTGAAGAACCAGTTGGTAGGTTGCTGCTAAGTTTTTTATTTATTCAAACCATGACTTATGTGATGCTTCAGATCAACACATACTGTAATTTTCATGGGTATGAGGAGGTGGCTGGACTGGAGAATGATTTAGTGTAATTTCTGTTGAAACTAACTTATACGTGACAATTTTTTAAAAACTACACATTCTGAAGATTTTTAACTTTGGTCTTAGTGTTCTATTTTTTGGTTCTTATAGAAATTGCTCCAGCTAATTGGGAGGCTAAGAACAATTTGTTTACATATAATCTTTTTAAAAATTCTTAGACCTTTTAAAAGCTAGCTTGAAAATATTATTTTAAAAGAACGTAGCTATGGCTGCTTAATTCTAGCACATATATATTGGTGACCAAAATGACCTGCTTTTTCTCATTTTATTTACTCATTTTCATCTTCATTTTAGTTCTTCATAATTTAAAGTAGATGTGTGAACATAGAAGTACTCCTCAATATATGGTACCCCATATGTGTGATTTTCTTGTTCTGGAGTCTAAGCCAGAAATGTACTTAAATTGTGTTACTTGAAAATTTCTCATTATAAAACTTAATATTCTATAGCCACAACCAAGTGAAAAAGTGGATCCCTGTCTTGCTACTGTATCATTCACTAAATACTGCTCACTATTTAACAATGCCATCAATGAAAAAGGGACAATCTTCTGTCCCATCTGACTCATCTGTGGCCATTGTTGAAGTAAGGAGGTGGCAAATTGTTTCTTTTTTAAAAACCTTTGTGAATGAGCCTCACTGACTAGAACTTATCTCCAGGGATGATAACAACTTTGGTCACTTTATTCCTGCTTCATGCTACTGTCTATCCAAAGTCTGCTATCTCTTAGGATATAGCTGTAACTTTATAATTAAGATTCAATGGGAAAATCCATATATATATATGTGTGTGTGTGTGTGTGTCTCTCTCTCTCTCTGTATATTTATATATATATGTCTCTATATATCTAATATGTGCTATTTATATATAATTTTGTTATACAACTAACTTTTGTTTTAGTAACACATCCATAAATTAAGGAACATTATTGTATACCCAGGATACAATACTGAATCTGCCCATAACAGATTAATCTGAATTTGCCCATAACGGATTAGTCAGTCAATATGAATTTATTCTTTTCTTTAAGCACTGAACCTTTTATTTAACCTCTCCAGTTCTAATTGTTCTATCCTTCTTTTCTGAGCTTCCTGGGGATTTATTTATCTTCTATGCCATTCACTTTAGCACTTAATCATGTTCTATTCTGTGTTTTTTTTTTTTTTTTTTTTTTAATTTAGTGAGCATTAGCCTTGCCTTTTCAACCACCATCAGCTTCTTGAGAACATAAACCATATCTTGTTCTACTATATGCACATAGTTATACCGTAGTATTGAATATAGAAAACATTTAATAAAAAACATTTGGAATCATAAAATCTAATTTCTAATTCCAGCTCTGCCGCAACAATCTGTGACTGGGCATTTATTTCTTCATTTGTAAAATAGCAGTGACGGTGGAGGGATATCAAGAGAGAGACTTTCTTCCAGATTCTACCTGGTACTTACTATATATGTGACCATGGACTCCTTTAAGCCTTATTTTCTGTAAAATGGAATTAATAATAGTAGCAATTGCCTCCTTTATAGAGTTGCTTTTAAGATCAATTGAGATACTCTATGCATAATACTTTGTAAACCTTAAAATTTTTTAGAAATGTCAGAACTAAGCATATTTGTATATAATAGTTTATCACTGTAAATGCTTACATTAACTAGCATAATAGATACTGGGGAAATTAAGGAAGCTACTTTTTTTTTTTTTTTTTGAATTTGTTATTTAAGAAGAAAATATCTGACTTTTATTCCCTTACCTTTCTTCTTTTAAACCTCAAAACTTCTCTGTCATTACCCATTTTTTCCTCCTTACTTCCAATCTTGAAGGGAGAGAAGACCATTCTTAGTGCTAACTATTCCATTATACATAAAAGTGCTTTAAAAATCCTCATTTATTTCTTCTCCGTTCCCTTCCCTAAGGTCAGCCTCCTATCTCTTCAAATGTATTTCAGGATTTTGTCCCATACCTTTCCTATTCCTCTTAAAGGCTCCTTCTCACTTACCTTCAAACATGTTCAGATAAAGCTTTTCTTCAAAGGAAAAAACCCTCTTATCTTGATATTTCAAACCATCAAGCTATAGTCCTTTTTTTTCCCTCTATCACCAAACGTTTGAAAACAGGAGTCTACAGATATTATCTCTATTCCTTCACTGTTTAGTAGTGCTTCAGCCCTTTGTAACTTACCTTCTGTTTTTATAATTTGTCTACTGAAATTGTTCCCTTCTAGACTCCAGGGACATTACCTTCTAGCTCTGATCAGATATCTTTTCCTAGAATTTCCTTTTAAGGAAGGCATCTTTGCCAGTCATGTCTCTTTACTCACAGGACTTTACTATGGATTTTCTATGCCATACACTATTCCCCTCCTACTAGTACTTTCATCCTTTTTTTTTTTTTTCCCCCCCTCAGCTTCCTTTTATGTGTTGTCTGTCTTCATTAGAAAGTAAACTCTTTGAGGACAGGAACTATATACTTGTATTTATATTCTCAGCATTTAGTGTAATACTTGGCACATAGTGCATGCATAATAAATGCTTTTTAACTGACTAGTGGCCCTTTTCCTTAATCCTAATGTACCTTCCCCTTTTAGTGACATTTCACTTAGTCACTGCTATCCTTCATAGTCTCACCTAAAAACAGTTCTTTTTCTCTCATTCTCCTATCTTATTTTATTTTTCAGTTTCCTCTGATTCCTTTTTCTCTTTTAATTTTCTAAGCATAGATATCTCCCAAGAGCCCTGGGCTTTGTATTCTATTCTTCCTTTGCCTTATTCCTTCCCTACTTTTCCCAACCCCCAATCCTACGTTATTTTCTTCACTCTTCTGACTTCAGTTATTATCCTTATGTGAATGATTCCCAAACTGGTATATGTATGCTTGGCACTGACCCCTACCCCTAGGTAAGAATTTCTCATTCTCTGCTCAACGTGTTTGAAATTAAATGCATTATTTTCACTCATAAAAGTTGCCTAAACTCTTTTTATTGACGATAACACTATTCTGCCAGCCACCTGAACCCCTAGATTGTGGAGGCAATTTTGACTATTCTTTTTCCCTTATCTCTATTTCATATTACTTGGAAGTTAATTTCATCTCTAAGATTGCTTACATCTATTCCCATCTTTCTATTTAAACTCCTATCACTTTAGGTGAATACTTTACTATTTCTTTTCATCAGACCTGTTCTAATGGCTTTCTAACTTGTCTTCTTTCTTTCCCCTCCCTTCTTTCCCTTGCTTCTAATCCAACTTCCCCTTCATAGCCAATATAGCTTTTATATCACTTCCTTCTTGAAAGCCCTTCTTCAAATCACAGGATTTCAGATTTGAAACAGACCTTAAAAATACCACCTGAAAAATTTAGCTTAGTGGTACCTCATAGAATTCAGGATAAGATATAAAATCTTTAGTGGGGCATTCAGAAAATCTTTAGTGGAGTATTCAGGAAAACCAAAATTTGATGTCAACCAATCTTTGCAATACTATTTCATATTACTCTTTATGCTCTACTTAGCATTCTAGTGAAGTTGCTAGGCCTTCCTTGTTTATAGGTCCAGAGTTGAAAGAAACCTTAAAGGACATCTAGCCCAGCCTTCTAATTTTACAGATGAAGAAACATGAGAGATGAAGAAGTTAAGTGAGTTGGAGAATTCAAACAGGGAATAACAAACCTGCAATTCTGTGAGTTTAAATTTGTTAAAACATAAAATGTTGCTTAAATAGGACACTGTTGCTATTCTGCCATGGTGACAAGCCTTGCTCTTCCAGCCACACTTGACTTTTTGGACACAATCTCCCTTTAAGCACCTACTCTCCTACTTCTACTGAAAAAGGTCATATTCAAATAGTCTTATCTTTACTCATTCAACAGTCATTAGACTTGTACATAAGGGTTATGTATATAACAGGATAGAACTGTGTATATGTTTCCATCTTTCATTCCCCCCACTCTGTTCCCTCTTTTTTTCTCTCCTTTCTCTCTGTGTCCTCCCTCTCTCTGTTCTTTTCTGTCACTGTTTCTTCCCTCCACCCAAACCATCCATCCACCCATCATAAATCTATTTTAAATACTTGGATTTTAAAGAAGTATTTGACAAAGTCTCTCATGATATTTTTGTTTCAAAAAGATAAAAAAAGTATGGACTACATGATAGCATACTAATGTGTATTGATAGCTGGTATAATGACTAGACTTAAATAGCAGTTAGTATAGATGTGGAACTGTAAGGACATCTTTAAGGAGGAAAGAGAGCAAAGATCTGTCCTTAGTCTTGGGATATTTATTTGTAATGATTTGGAGAAAGGTAAGATTATCAAAGTCTCAGAAAATACAAAGCTGGGAGGGAGAGCTAAAATGTTGGTTTATAGAATCAGGATTTAGAACAATATTTATAGGTTTAAAAGAAGGCCCAATTAAAATGTTATAAAATTTAATATGAATAAATACGAAGACCTACATTTGGGTCCAAAAAGTCAATTACATGAATAGAGGGTGGGGAAAGAGTTTGTTGATAACAGTTAGTGTAAATAAAATCTAGGGCATTTATTGGACTAAAAGCTTGTTATGAGTTGATTCTTATATAATCAAAAAAGCTAATGTGATCTTAGCCTACATTCTTAGAAATATAGTATAAAGGATAAAGCTAATGTATGGTAAGATGGCTGAAGTTAGAGTTAAATATAATTTTGCCAGCTCCTCTCTTATTCCCTCCCAAGCAATCTGGACATGTGCCAAGTAAACTAAAGAATTCCAACAAGAAAAAGAGAACAAAATAAATATTTCAAGGAGTGGAGGTGGAAATGGAGAGACTGTTGAAATTAACAGGCAACAAATACCTCTTAGTTGTAGTGAATAAATACTCTGATAAATCTCTTTTTTTTAAAAAAAAATTTAAAACATACGCGTGGATAATTTTTCAACATTGATCTTTGCATAATCTTGGTTCCAATTTTTCTCCTCCTTCCCCCCATACCTTCCCCTAGATGGCAAGTGATCCAATATATATTATACATTTTAAAATATATGTTAAATCCAATATATATATATATAAACATTTATACCGTTATCTTGCTGCACAAGGAAAATTATCTGTTAAAGGAAAGAAAATGAATAAGAAAACAAAATGCAAGTGAACAATAACAAAAAGAGTGAGGATGTTATGTTGTGATCCACATTCAATTCCCACAGTCTCTCTCTGGGTGTACATGGCTCTCTTCATCCCAGGAATATTGAAACTGGCCTCAAACATCTCATTGTTGGAAATTATGTCCATAAGAGTTGATCATCATGTAATCTTGTTGCTGTGTATAATGATCTCCTGGTTCTGCTCATTTCGCTTAGCATCAGTTCATGTAAGTCTCTCCAGACCTAAGTTCTGCCATACTAGTTTCCAGTTTTCCCAGCAATTTTTGTTAAATAGTGAAATTCTTATCCCAAAAGCTGAAGTCTTTGAGTTTGTCAAACACTAGATTGTTATTTTTATTGACTATTTTGTTCTGTGAACCTAACCTATTCCACTGATTGACTACTCTAATATTTCTTAGCCAGTAATTGGTGTCTCTTAATGAATGAAATGAAATGACAGCTCTTAATTAGATACTCTAAAGGAGACTATAGAACAGACATTAGAAAATATACAATTTTCTGGAAAAACAATAGTCTGAAAAGTGGCATAGGATAGGTACTCAGAAATTCAGTGTGAAACATAAGTCAAAAGATTAAAAAAGGAAAGCATATCAGATATCTAAAATAAAAAAAAGCCTAGAAAACAAGATTCAGACACATCACCTAAGAATCACTGGCATAAGAAAAACATGGTGACATTAAATACCTAAATGCTGTATTTCAAGAAATCATTAAAAAAATCTGGAAATATTTGAGCTAGAGAGCAAAGTACAGATTGATTGAATCTAAGGATTAACATTCATAATGTTGTTTGCCAAAGTTCAAAATTACTTTATGGGTCCAAACAAAAAATATGTAATACTTCTATTCTAGTACTTCATCGAGACAAAGAATGTAAAGAATTCCAGTCAGAATTTTCTAGGACTGCTTATCAATAATAAGAAAGTAAGAGAAGATGAAAATATGATATACTAAAAAGTAAATGAGAAATAATTTACACTTAGAAATACCTTATGCTCCAAATAATAGCAACTAAATATAAAAGAGTTTCCCAAATTCTCCCCCCAGAATTGTTCTTCCTTTTTGAAAAACTGAATTGGACAAAATATTTCAAATATATTAGACAAGAAATTTTTAAAAGTTGCTTATTATATGGTTCTTTAAAATGTTCAGAGAGATTTACACATAATTCATTCTCATAAATACCTTATTAAGAATTATTCCCATTTTTCACGTAGGAAAATTGAACTTTAGAGTAAAATCCCTTTACCTCAGTCACAAAATTAATAAGTTTCTAAGTTACTAAATTTAGCATTCTATCCACTCTATCACATTGACATCAATTTATTTAGTAAAAAGAAAATAAGTTTAAATAGTTGGAAAAATTCAGTGCTTATACACCATAAGGAGACAGTAGTATTTCCCCTCCAGAGTCCCATCTTGTTTAAGGGTCATTCTGGGAACAAACTGGGATACTTTCAGAGTTTAGGTTTTCAAAAACAAATAAGAGAAAAAAGGAGAGGAGCAACTTGGTATTTCTTGTGATTTGGGCGTCACAAGTGGAGGTCACTCAAACATAAAAGGTGGAGGAAAGAGAATTTCATGAATTCATCATTATCAGAGTTTGTCCAGGGAAAGTTAAAAAAGAGATTAGAGTAGTGGCAGTGCAGTGAAGAAACAGGAAACTGCTTAGAGAGAGGGAAACCAGATGGTGGGGTTGGGAATGGGATTACAGTAAAATGAGCCACAGGTGATTTAGTACTGATTGCTACCTCAACCTCTCTCTACCCAAATGGCAGGGTGTGTGTGTGTCAGTCAAGATTCAGTGATTTAAATCTAGTCTGGGAATAGTAAGGAAAGAAATTGAGATCCAATTATTTCAAATAATATACATTATAAACAGCTAGTGTCTATTTACTTTGGGAGAAATATTTTTTGGGATTTAATGAAAATAAAAATCGAAATAAGTCATGACTATGAATTTACATGAAATGCATACATCCATAAAACAGTGAAAGAGTGAATTAAAAAACAAAGTCCAATATTTTGCTGCATATAAGAAACATATTAAGACAAAGTCTCAAAACATGGAAAGCATTAGTTCCTTTGTACTCTTGATATGATTAGATCCCTTCTGTATTAAGTTTTAAATACTCCTTTTTGTAAAAGGACAAATTGGATTGCACACAGAGGACATAATGGCCATAATGATGACAGCATGGGAAGCTTTTTTTTTTTTTTTTTTTTTTTTCCCAGAAAGCATTTATTAACAGACTATTTTGTGTTAAGCATTGTGCTTAGTGCTAGGAATCCAAAGACAAAAGTAAAACAAGTCCCAACTCTGAAGAGATTTACATTTTATTGTAGTGACATAAGCTGAGCACAGATAATTAGATACAAAATGATTTCCAGAAATAGGAAATATAGTAACCGGGGAATCAAGGAAGACCTGATAGAGAAAATGACACAAACTGAAACTGGGAGGAAGCTAGGGATATTTGGAGGTAAAGGTGAAGAAATGTGCTCTCTAGGTATTGGGGGATCTTAACAGGGACTAGAAAGTAGGCCACTTTCGTTGAATGTGCAGCACACATGAAAGAGATTACCATGTAATGAACTTGGATATGTAATCTGGGGTTGGATCAAGAATACCAAATGCAAGAGTTTGTATTTGATGCTACAAGGCCATAGGAAATCCCTGGAGTTTTTAACACATAAGAGTGACATTTAGGAATAACATTTGGACAGTTGTGTGGAATCTGGATTAAAGTGGGAAGAGGAATGCTATTTAGTATACTATTATAATAAATCTGGATATATGTGGTAGATACAAGCTTGAACCTCACCTCAGAATAGAGAGGAAAAGAAAGTGAAAGTTGTAAAAGTAAGCCTTGGCACTTGATTGATAATGTACATGGAGTGAGGGAAGAGTTAAAAAAAAATCTGAAATGATCATTAGGAAAATATCAGCACCATCAACAAAAATTAGGAAGAGGAGCGATTTTGTGTATGGAAGAAGGAAGATGAGTTTTAGTTTGTGTTTGTTAAATTTAAATTACACATGGAATCTCCACTTGCAAATGTCTAATAGATAGTTGGTAATAAAGGATTAGAACTCAGGAGGTGGGCTGGATATACATATTTGGAAGTCATCTGCAGAAAGATAACAATTAAACTTATGGATGCTGATGAGATCACTCAGAGACAGTGCACAGAGAGAAAATAGCTCAGGATATCACTCTAGGATATACCTCTAGATTGTGAATAGGGCATACATGATGATTCAAGAAAGAGAGGTATATAGGAGCAGCCAGACAGGCAGTGGGCAAAGCCATGAGAGAGCAATGTTATGAGAACCCAGAGAATTTTCCAGGAGGAAAGCATAGTCAACTGTGTTAACTTTGACTTCTTGTCATACGAAGATATATAGGAAGAAATGGAAAGGCTAAACCTGGAAAAGAGAAAATGGTTTTTGGTTTTTGAATGAGGAAGAATATGTTGATTGTCTTCAAGTATTTGAAGTACTGTCTTATGGAGTATAGATTAAATTTGTTTTACTTGATTCCAATGTTCATTGCAAAAAAAAAAAAATTAAAAAAAATGTCTCCTTAGCTTGTAAGGAAGCTTAGGCTAACAGAATTGTCCAAAAATGGAGTAGAACTTAAATGATCACTTGTTAGGGATGTTGTTCCTGTACGTGCATGAATTATATTAGATGGCATCTGAGGTCCTTTTCAACCCTAATTTTTTTTTTTTTTTTTTTGCTTGACTCAGCTTGTATTGGCTTCAAAGAGCCAATTTTTTTTTTTAATTTTAATTTTATTTTATAATTACAACATTTTTTTGACAGTACATATGCATGGGTAATTTTTTACAACATTATCCCTTGCACTTACTTCTATTCAGATTTTTTCCCTTCCTCCCCCCCCTCCCCCAAATGGCAAGCAGTCTTATATATGTTAAATATATTACAGTGTATTCTAGATACAATATATGTGTGTAGAACCGAATTTTTTGTTGCACAGGAAGAATTGGATTCAGAAGGTAAAAATAACCGTTTACATTCATTTCCCAGAGTTCCTTTTCTGGATGTAGCTGGTTCTGTCCATCATTAATCAATTGGAATTGGATTAGCTCTTCTCTATGTTGAAGATATCCACTTCCATCAGCATACATCCTCGTACAGTATCATTGTTGAAGTGTATAATGATCTTCTGGTTCTGCTCGTTTCACTCAGCATCAGCTGATGCAAGTCTCTCCAAGCCTCTCTGTACTTCTCCTGTTGGTCATTTCTTATAGAACAATAATATTCCATAACATTCATATACCATAGTTTACCCAACCATTCTCCAATTGATGGACATCCATTCATCTTCCAGCTTCTAGCCACTATGAAAAGGGCTGCCACAAACATTTTGGCACATACAGGTCCCTTTCCCTTCTTTAGTAGTTCCTTGGGATATAAGCCCAGTAGTAGTATGGCTGGGTCAAAGGGTATGCACATTTTGATAACTTTTTGGGCATAATTCCAGATTGCTCTCCAGAATGGTTGGATTCTTTCACAACTCCACCAACAATGCATCAGTGTCCCAGTTTTCCCACAGCCCCTCCAACATTCATCGTTATTTGTTCCTGTCATCTTAGCCAATCTGACAGGTGTGTAATGATACCTCAGAGTTGTCTTAATTTGCATTTCTCTGATCAATAGTGATTTGGAACACTTTCATATGAGTGGAAATAGTTTTAATTTCATCATCTGAAAATTGTTCATATCCTTTGACCATTTATCAATTGGAGAATGGCTTGATTTCTTATAAATTAAAGTCAATTCTCTGTATATTTTGGAGATGAGGCCTTTATCAGAACCTTTAACTGTAAAAATTTTTTCCCAATTTGTTACTTCCCTTCTAATCTTGTTTGCATTAGTTTTGTTTGTGCAGAAACTTTTTAATTTGGTGTAATCAAAATGTTCTATTTTGTGATCAATAATGGTCTCTAGTTCTCCCTTGGACACAAACTCCTTCCTCCTCCACAAGTCTGAGAGGTAAACCATCCCATGTTCCTCCAATTTATTTATGATTTCGTTCTTTATGCCTAAATCTTGGACCCATTTTGATCTAATCTTAGTATGTGGTGTTAAATGTGGGTCCATGCCTATCAACCCTAAAATTTAGTGACAATCTGAAATCCTTTCCTTCTTTTGGTGTCACCTCAGCTAAGATGCCAGCTCTTTCAAGAAGACTTTCTTGATTTCCTCCAACTGAGAGCTATCATATATCCTTGAATTAATTATAGTCTTCTGTTCACCTTTTTCTATATACTTAAAAAGTATTTGAGCTTGTATATGTTATAATAAATTATAAAATTTCTTAGAGAAAGAATTGATAACTTGTGTCTTTGTATCCCAAACTTGGAGTACAGGGAGTGTGCACTTGGAAAGTAGTTAATAAATGTTTTCTTAATCGCAAAAAAAGTCCATCTTTCTGTGATAATACAAATTCAGTTACTTAAAGCAAAAGAATGGAACAAAAAAATGAAAGGGTCTTATGATGTTTCCTTATCTATTTGGTTATTTTGGTGTTCCATGTGGTCACTACTTATTTGTGTGTATGTGTGCATGTGCATGTGTGTGGGTTTGTATATTTGGTTCCGAGACTATGCCCTATGCATGATTGTTCTGCTATTATTTAAAAAAAAAAGAAAAACCTAAACCAATGTTATTTATAGAGCCTTTATTCAAAACCTTTGAGTTACTGAATTAGGTAGGATCATAAAGAATATTAACCCAAAGGTGGAAGGTAATACAGAAGATAATCTTATAAAATATTAATATGAGGATTTTATATTTAATGTGAATCCTGTAATGCAAGTTGTACTAAAGTGAAACTGAAGGTCATGGCCCTGAGGTTTTTCTATCACAGTCGCCATAAACTTAGTTTTCTTTGCTAGCTTCTGTTATCTATGATCATGTTAACCCTGAAGGGAGCTGGAATTTTACTGTTGTATAGATGAAGTGAGTTCATGATGTTATTTTACCTGTTCCCTCCTCAACTTCTTCTCTTAGTTTATCTGTCTTTTTTCAAGGCTAATTTCAAATCCTGCCTTTTACTGAGGTCTTTGCAAATTTCTCCCAGTGCTAAGATTGCCTTTCATTAATCTGACAGTGAACAAACATTTACTAAGTGCTTACTAGGGTCCAGGCACTTTGCCATACTCTCTATGTATCTTTTATGTGAATTATTTTTATGTTTCTCTCCCATACTGGACTGTATTTTTTGCTTCTTCTCCTCCTAATTCCTCTTTGTCCTCTTCCTTCCTCCCTCCCTTCTTTCCTTCCTTCCTTCTTTCCTCCATCTATCCCTTCCTTTGTTTCTTTTTTCCTTCCTCCCTCCTTTCCTCCTTTCCTCCTTCCCTCCATTCTCTCTCTCTCTCTCTCTCTCTCTCTCTCTCTCTCTCTCTCTCTCTCTCTCTCTCTCTCTCTCTCTCTCTCTCTCTCTCTCTCTCTCTCTGTCTCTCTCTCTCTCTCTGTCTCTCTCTCTCTGTCTCTGTCTCCCTTCCAATCTCCTTTCCTTCCTTCCTCTCTTTCTTCTTTCTTGTCTTAGCAGGGTCCCTTGGAAAACAATGAGAATTTAATGAATTTTTGTTGACTGATTGCCTCCATGGAGAGGAGTGTGTGAAAACTTGGAGTTAACAGAATAGAGAATATTCTTCTGTTACCTCTAAAATTTTCTGTTTCCTGCATTGGGGACATTTTATTATAATGAGCAACTTCTCTTTTGATGCTTCATTTTTCAGTTTTTTTAGCCTTACATTTTCAAAATTTTGTTATAGTCATTTAAACATGAAAGGAAAAGGGCATGAGAAACAAATGAACTTTTTCAGGGTATTAGTATAACAGAGCCCTCTTAATTTTTAGCTAGAGAACAGTATTTTTACCATGATATGCAAAGCCTAATGGCTTCAGTCCATCATGCTGAATGGACATCCCTTATGGAATTATTCATTTTTCCAAGTGTGATAGTATAAGAGATTGTTTTTTCCATGTTAATCTTGATGGGGATGTAGCTTTAATTCTACACAAGTGTATTCATAAAACTAACTTAATTTAAAATTATAATTAATATATAATTTTATTAGAAGCCTGCAATTTACAGAGTAATTTTTTTCCATACAGATGGATATCAGAAGAAAAGCCACCTGCCTTACTCTCCTGGAACCAAATTTATAAAAATTTTCTCTTAAATAATTTGATTACTTAATAGTCTTACTTTGTACAACAGTAATTGTAAATAATGTAGCATCACTTCAGTAGAAAACCATGTGACTTGAATTTTCTTTAGCTTTCCATAAGCATGGTTTCTTTAAAAATGGAAAGCTTTTGATATGACACTGATGTCAACAGAATCAGTGTGTTTTAAGAGAATATTCATATGCTATATTTAGCTTAATATGTTCTGAGTAACATTAGGATATTATTATTATTATATTTTTTATGCCTTCAGTATCTCCCTTCCTGAAGCTTTGAATTTAAAATGACATAATTTGACTTCACAAAGTTGTCACATTAATGGGATGGAACTTAATTTTTATTGAATTGAATAAAATTTGATGTAAAATTCTAAGAAGAGCTACTTATAGACCAATTATAGTTTAATTTTTATTGTAAGAAAAGTTGAAGGTTATTTTAAATGTATATATATATATATATACATATATATATATATATATATATATATATATATATATATATATATATATATATCCCCTGATATCCTAAGAGTAAAATTTTAGAAATAGCTAATGTCATTATTATTTTATATAAATTTTAAAACAAATTTGAATCATAGTCCCAATTAACATTAGCAGCTTTAATGGGACTGGATTAAATATTTTAAAATAAAAGCTAAATATTCACATTTTAAGGGATTCCATAAGCATATATAGTTGTAGTCAAATAAATTAAAATATAAGGGCTTTGTGGTAACTATTTAAGATCAATATTAAATTAATATTTATGATTTTAGGTAATAGCTTTTAGAACAATTAAATTGAAATAATATATTATTACTGTGTTTTACCCTAACAGTTAATCATTCAGGAATAATAGCTTTTATTTTTAAATTGTAATAAGTTTATTTATTTTACACATTGCTTTATGAATTATGTTGGGAGAGAAAAATCAGAGCAAAGAGAACAACTATGGGAGAGATTAAAAAGAACAGAAAAAATAATTGAATATAGTATGTATTGATTTACATTTAGTCTCCTTAGATCTTTGTCTGGATGCAGGTGGCATTTTCTGTCCAAAGTCTATTGGGATTGCTTTGGAACACTGTGAGAAGAATCAAGTCTTTCATAGTTGATCATTGCACATTCTTGCTGTAATTATGTACATTGTATTCCTGGTTCTGCTTGTTTTGTTCAGCATCAGTTCACAGAAATCTTTCCAGTCCTTTCTATAATCAGCTTGTTCATCATTTTTTATAGAATAATAATATTCCATTACCTTCATGTATCACAGCTTGTTCAGCCATCTCCCAATTAATGGCCGTCCACTCCTTTTGCAGTTTTTTTTTTTTTGTTTTGTTTTGTTTTGTTTTGCTACAAACTGCTACAAACATTTTTGCACATGTGAGTCCTTTTCTCTTCTTTAGGATTTCCTTAGTATACAGACACAGTAATAGCACTGCTGTGTCAAAGGATATGCACAATTGTATAGCCCTTTGGATTGCTTTCTATAATGATTAGATCAGTTCACAACTCCACCAATAATGCATTAGCGACCCAGGTTTCTCAGATACCCTCCAACATTTATCATTATATTTTTCTGTCATTTTAGCCAATCTGAGAGGCATTCGATGGTACCATAGAACTGCTTTAATTTGCATTTCTCTAATCAATAGTGATTTAGAAGATTTTTTCATATGACTATAGATGACTTTAATTTTGTTCAGTGAAAATTGACTTCATATCATTTGAGTATCATTTGGTGAATGACTTGTATTCTTATAAACTTCACATAGTTCTTCATATATTTTAGAAATGAGATCTTTATCAGAAATACTGTCTGTAAAGATTTTCTCCCAGCTTTGTACTTTTCTTTTAATCTTGTTTCTGTTGATTTTGTTTGTGGAAAAAAAAAACTTTTTAATTTAATGTAATCAAAGTTGTCCATTTTGCCTTTCATAAGGTTCTCTAGTTCTTTGGTCATAAATTCCTCCCTTCTCCAAAGATCTAGTAGGTAAATTATCCCTTGTTATGCTAATTTATTTATGATATCATCCTTTATGAATCATGTAACCATTTTAACCCTGTTTTGGTATGGGATATGAGATGTAGGTGTATGCTGATTTTCTGACATATTATTTTCCAGTTTACCCAGCAATATTTATGAAATAGTAAATTGTTATTGTAGAAGTTGGAGTTCAGAGATTTATCAAATATTAGATTACTTATAAGCCTTGATTATTATGTCATGTATATTTAATCTATTCCACTGATCCACCATTCTATTTCTTAACCAGAACCAAAGGATTTTAATTACTGCTGCTTAGGTTTGATACTGCTAAGTTACCAACCTTTGTATTTTTTTTTCATTAATTCCCTTTATATTCTTGACTTTTTATTCTTCCAGATGCATTTTGTTGTTATTTTTTCTATTTCTATAAAATAATGTTTTGGCAGTTTGATGGCATTAAATAAGTAGACCAAATTAGGCAGAATTGTTATTTTTATTATATTAGCTCAGCCTAGCCATGAACAATTGATATTTTTTCCAATTGTTTACATCTGATTTTATTTGTATATGAAGTGTTTTGTAATTGTGTTCATATAGTTTTTGGGTTTGTCTTGCCACGTAGAACCCCAAGTATTTTATCTATGTAATTTCAAGAAAGGATTTATCTTTGTATCTCTTGTTGATGAGCTTTGTTAATAATATATACAAATGCTGATCATTTATCCTGCAATTTTGCTAAAGCAGCAATGATATCTTAAGTCTCTTGTGTAAAGTTTCCTGGTAAAAGATTTAGAATAAACAAACATTATTGAGAACAATTGAAAGCTATACTATTACCCATCTGGCAAAAAAGTTGTCCCCCTGGGATTTAAGCAATCATAAAGTCAGAGGAAAATATATGTAATCAAGCTATTTTGTAGTAAGAGCAAACATTCTTTTAGATTTTTCTTCTTGACATGTTTGTATAGCCAGAACAGTTCCCATTGTAACATTTTTCATAAAATTTGATTCAAATTATTTGTGTTTAATTTTTGCCAGAGTGTTGGCAAAATGATACCAACACAAAGTCTCAAGATTGAAAAATGATGGATGCAACTTGATAGGCATTATGACACACAACAGAAATGCCATCCTCTTAGGTTTAAATAACAATCTTTACAGTGAAAGTTTTTGTCATGGGGGTTAGTTTATAAGAGTGTTTACCATTTGATCTTTTGATGATGGAATTTAAGAGGGACTAAGATGTGGTGTTTCTTTTGTTTGTTTTTAAAACAAAGTCATAGTTAGAATTTTATTGGAATATTTATTGCATGTATTTTAAAAAATTCATTAGTTTTATACCAACTGGTCTCAATCAATCAGTTCTTAAGTTCTTATTATGTTAATGTTCTTGGGATAGATGTTGAGGTTAAAAAAAATAAATAAATAATCCTTACTCTCAAAGAGCTTACATTCTGAATGGGAAGAAGTGTGTGGTGTGTGTGTGTGTGTGTGTGTGTGTGTGTGTGTGTGTGTGTGTGTACTTTTTTATGCCTATATATTTTAAACAGCAACTTACTTTTTTGGGGTGGGGTCACTAAAGTCTGGGAATGATAAGCAAAGGCTTTTAAAAATAGAAGGTAGTGCTTGTATGCATTTCTTGAGTATACATACACACATATAAATGAAAAAACAGTGAGGATAATCTTGTTTCAATTGGAAAGAAGTAATAATCTAGCAATATTTATCTTTTTTACCTAATATAATCTTTACTAAATAGTAAATGAGTGCACTTTTTAATAGTAATGCAATGTTGTTTTATTTTATACTTTTAGAGTTAAATACAAGTTGGGAAAACATTGATTTGGTCATTAGTCTTCTTTGCCTAGCCTTCTTACCAAAGACTTGTGAATTAGGGAGATTGATTGATATAAGAATTTGTGTCTGTGCTGGATTGTTTTTCTTTTAGTTAGTGCAATTTAATTGCTATGAAAATAAAATTGAAATACATTTGCAAATGTTTTCACTTTTACAATACTGAATGTATTTTATTTCTCCTTTACATTCATAACATATATTGAGGTAATGAAGATGTAAGAAAAAAAAAACATCTAATAAAAGACCAATTTTCTATAGTGTCTGAACTGAGAATGAGTTCCAGAATTAGAGGACTTAGATTTCAGAGAAATTATCTAGCATTTTGAATGAATCAATTGGAACTCTTTGCCCTAATGGATACATAATCTCATCTAAGTGTGTGTTCCTCCCACCAGGGGAGATTGTTACCCATAGATACTTTCTTATTTTGTGTGATTCTTCATGTCTTTTCAGAAACTTTCTATAGAAATTCTGTACACTGTGTGGTATGTACGAGGACTTCTCCTGAACTTTTTAATATTTCATGGATACCAGTACAATATTTAGCTGTCTGTGTGATGTCTCCCTTATTAAAAAAATTATTATAAAATTCCATTGGTGCTTTTTCCTTTTTTTCCCCCCCCATATTATAGTTATTTCTGAATAACTTAAATGTAAAAGGGGAAAAATCCTAAACAAACACAAAACAGTTAATCAATGCCATCCAAGAAAGTAATCAAGGTCAATAGCATAAGTAAATTTCCTTAGTTATCTTGTCTTTCTTAAGGGAAAAAGGAAGACACACCTTTGTGCAGTTAGTTTTCTAAGTGTTATTGATTATGCTGTTGCCACCTCTCTGTTTTCATCTTCTCCAATTTTTTACTTAGTCACCATCTTAGTTCAAGTCATTGTTATCTTTTGGCAACACGGGAAACCTCACCCGTCTTGGATGCAGAAAGAATTGAGAGATTAATATCTCTTTCTCGATTCTGCCCAAGATCTCCCTCCAGTTCTGTCCTCTTCAATTCATCTTTTACACACAGCTACCAAAATGACATGCCTAAAAGTTGGGAATTGTAAGGAGGAGATATATTTTAGGCAATTGAAACAACCTGTGAAAAGGCACAAAGATGGGAGATGGGACGTCATGTTTTAGAGCAAGAACAGTTTGGTTGGCCCATACGATGAGTAAAAGGCAATATGGGAGTATTTTTGCTATATAAAAAGGAATAAAGGAACCAGATTCTTAAATGTCAGCAAAAGAGTTTTTATTTGATAATACAGGTTTTAGGGAGTCAGTCACTAGAGCATCTTGAGCAGGAAAGTGCCATTCTCTATTACAGTACATGGTATATAGTAGGCATTTAGTAAATATTTGTTAACTTGATCTCTTACTGTCTTGCCAGTCAACATTTTGCAAATATATAGTGTTCAGCTTTCTTTATAGTATTTTTTAATTACATTATTGTAGTTTATGTAATTTGTTTAGTTCTGCTTATTTTGCAGTACATCACTTTACAAGCTTTCTACACTTCTTTGAATTCTTCATTCATAATTTCTTACAAGAAAATAATAATGACTGGATCATAATTTTGCTTAATTGTTCTAATAATTTATATACCTCAGATTTTGGGCTTTTTCAGATATCATACATTTTCCAATGTGAATAGGATTTCAGAGCTACCAGCTCTTCTCCCTCTAATTTCTTTGTATCAGCTCTTGCTCTCATACCTCATTCATATGGCTATTACTGTTTTTATCTTTTCCTATAGTTTTGCTTTTAGCATATCATACTCAACTATACCCCATTCTTTCTTTTGAGCTTCATAAATATTAATGACAATCTTAGATTTGTAGTTTATATTTCCATATATAAATCGTAAACATTTTGTCGTTATTGAGTCCCTTGAAATTAATCTTTGATGCTTACCTGATATTTCTTGATTTTTATGCTTACCTGATATTTCTTGATTTTTATGTCAGATTTTGCAGACTTTTTTGGCAACAAAATCCTGAAAATCTGGCAATTTATTGAATATCCTTTTTTTGAGGGATGGTTCAAGGATATTGCTTAATTTTACTGCATATGACAGTTTCAGTTGCACTCCTCATTCTTTTGATCTGTGATAGATAGTATCCCAAGACCTGGCGTCTTTTATTGTAGTCACTAATAGACAGGTCTGGTGTGATTCTAATTGTGGTTCCAGCATATTTGAATTTTTTTCTTTGTTGTTTTTGCTTATAATGTTATCTCTTTAATCTGGTGAAGATCATACATTTTTTTTTTTTTTTTTTTTTTTTTTTTTTAGTTGTAATCTTTTTTTTTTTTAATTTTTTTAATTTTTTTTATTTTTTTTTTTTATAATTATAACATTTTTTGACAGTACATATGCATGGGTAATTTTTTACAACATTATCCCTTGCACTTACTTCTATTCAGATTTTTTCCCTTCCTCCCCCAACCCCCTCCCCCAGATGGCAAGCAGTCTTATATATGTTAAATATATTACAGTATAATTTAGATACAATATATGTGTGTAGAACCGAATTTTTTGTTGCACAGGAAGAATTGGATTCAGAAGGTAAAAATAACAGTTTACATTCATTTCCCAGTGTTCCTTTTCTGGATGTAGCTGGTTCTGTCCATCCTTAATCAATTGGAATTGGATTAGTTCTTCTCTATGTTGAAGAAATCCACTTCCATCAGCATACCTCCTCGTACAGTATCATTGTTGAAGTGTATAATGATCTTCTGGTTCTGCTCGTTTCACTCAGCATCAGTTGATGTAAGTCTCTCCAAGCCTCTCTGTATTTCTCCTGTTGGTCATTTCTTACAGAACAATAATATTCCATAACATTCATATACCATAGTTTACCCAACCATTCTCCAATTGATGGACATCCATTCATCTTCCAGCTTCTAGCCACTATGAAAAGGGCTGCCACAAACATTTTGGCACATACAGGACCCTTTCCCTTCTTTAGTAGTTCCTTGGGGTATAAGCCCAGTAGTAGTATGGCTGGGTCAAAGGGTATGCACATTTTGATAACTTTTTGGGCATAATTCCAGATTGCTCTCCAGAATGGTTGGATTCTTTCACAACTCCACCAACAATGCATCAGTGTCCCAGTTTTCCCACAGCCCCTCCAACATTCATCGTTATTTGTTCCTGTCATCTTAAGATCATACATTTAAAGCAAGAAAGAATTTTAGTGACTTTTGAGTCCCATCTTCTAATAAAACAGATCTTCTTCTTATCCCATCCCTTCTTATCATCATCAGTATGCTTCAACTCACACTTGCCAGGGATTTCCCCACTATTATTTGGGTCATCTGCAATTTTGATTCTTCTTAAATGATAAATTTCTTGTGATATCCAGTCATATCTCTTCAAAAGAATAATGGGAAGGCTTTTTGTGAGTAGCTTATGATCACTGAAAGCTGTGTTACCAAATGTAGCCTGTTCTCCTCTTATTCCATTTTAATATCTATTCAACATAACAGGTATCAATAAATTAGCTCAATGATCTACCCATACGACTATATTTCATAATCTTAGAAATGAAATATGCATAACTTTTGCCAGTTGGCTTTTCTTGCGAATATTACTATGATATTTCTTCTGAGCAGCTAATGATATCATTGCATAAGCACCTGAGAATTCCATTTCTTATTATAGTCATATGTGACAATTATATCTGAGAACACACAGAAAAGCTTTCCATCTATAGGAATCCCTTTTCTTTTCAGTGTTGCAGAGGAATCTTCCATGATGATCTTTGGTGAGCTTATGTTTATGTTCCATTTATTATTGATTCTTTAAGGGTTTTTACACAAAATTATTGTCAGTTACATCTATTAAGGAATCTTGCCTGATTTTTACAGATGTATGAAAATCTTGTTGAAGCAACTTTTATATCATGTTTTACTTTGTTGGGTTAAATGACTTAAAAAAAAAAAACAACAACAGAAACTTGAATACTCTATTCCTCTGAGACAGTTCCATGACAATGAATATAAGTGCCATTTTATAAAATTTTAATTTAAAAAATTCTTGAAAATCTGCTTATTGAAATTTTTATCAAATATACTTTTCACTTGTGAATAAATCATTATCATCAAAAAATTTCTAGAGATTGGAAAGACATAAGTCTGTAGCTACTGATGTCCCTATGATAATGCTTATTTTTCTTTTGCATTTTTATCTTTCTTTTTCCAAAATATCTTTTAAATTGACTCCTGAATACCTTTAAAACTGCTACTATGAATATGAATTTTATTTGTATCTTTAGGTCCACTTGCTCTTGACTATTTTTTTTAAAGTTTTAGTTGATGTAACTAAGACTGAAAAATAAGACAATACAAATGCAATTTTGGGATATGTTTTTTGTGTGTGATTTACTTAGGCACTTCTTCCACAAGTATGATTGTTGTTCTCCATGACTTTTTACTCTGTGTGATTTTTGTACACAAAATTTCATTGTTCCTCCATGGAGGATCTATCCAATGTGATTGATGATTTTTTATAGATATTTAAAACTTGTGTTAGTATCATATAAGGTTTGGGCAGTCTAGAGTGTTATTTATTTATTTTTTAAAATTTAATCCCACTTCCTTTTTTGGTCATATATATCTTTGGTAAAGCCAAAGCAAAAGGCTTTATATTCTACTTCTTGCACAGAAACAATCACTGATTATATACTGATAGTAATTAATATGATAATATCTTAATGCCATAAGATCTTATAAAAATGTTTCTAATGGATTTGATCTGATCATGGTCATGTGCACTGAAAAATAAATGATGTCCAGACCATTAGACCATCATTAACTAGACTAAATTAAATTGTTAGGCTGCTTCTAGAATTTAATTCTCATTTCATTATGCTAGAATTCTCATTAAGCAAAAATAAACTTTTACAATATTTTATAATATTGTATTAAATAAATAGTAATAGAACTATTTTGTTTTCTAAGAAAGATAAGGAAAATAAAATTACTATGATATTACTTTATCATAACTCTATGTTTTATTAACTCTACTTACTATTCTATCTTCTTTTACAGTGAATGTATATTATGTCTCAGCCCTTTCCCTTGTATTCTTCATACTTAATATATTCTCCATTATTTGTGTTTGTGACATTATCATTCTTGTTACAGGTCACTCCTAGATCTAAGTACTGACTTCTTAGCTTATGTTCTGTATCTTTAGATTGTCTGCTTTACATAAATAGATGTTTGAAAAAGGTTATTTAATTTCTCTGTGAAATGAAGTTAGACTAGCTATCTCCAGATTTCTTTCCAGTTCCAACATTCATTGGTCTTTCATTCTACTACTATGTCAAATGACACATAACTAAAGCAAACTCATAATTTCATCTCAAAACCACTCTGTCTCCTGATGGACCATCATTTTCCATGCAGAACTTGTTCAGTTACCACATTCAACTTCCTATGCCCTTCTCTACTATCTTCTTTTTCATAAATCTAATTTGCTTCCATTCTTTCCTTCTATGACTAAATGTTATAGAATGTTTGTCTAGTTCTTTATCTACAACTTCTTTAATATCATTCATAAATTGGGGCTGTCCTATTTACAAAGACTACCTTCATTTTGCTTTTTCTCTTGAGGGAAAAAGATCCAATAGCTTTAGTAAGCTGTGGCATACACATTTGTTTTTCTCATTTTAATGTGTGAGTTTTTAAGGCATTTTTTTTTCATATCACTCATAACCAGCCCAGATGGTTATGTAATTCCACACACTCAAATGTGTCCATTCCATATAAATCTAAAGGCCTCCCTATTTGGGTGGAATCCATATGTTTAGACATTGTTGTTGCTAGTGTGGTTCCACAGTGCTTGTTTAAACTCCAACATTTAAACTTGTCATTCTTACTTGGGCTAACTGCAGTGGTTTCAACACATAGCCATTGAAACCTTCCATCTCTCCCTCTTCTTTAAGGAACCTGCTCTTTCTCCTTTTATGACTTTTGAACCTTGCTTCATCATGCAACAGTGCCTAGAAGAATTTGTTGCTGGGGCCCCAGTGGTGCCAGCAGAAGACAGGTATGCCCATTGTATCCACCATGCATTTGAAAGGACTCTAAGATCTTTATATTCCATGTCTGCTCTGAATATTAGTTATGAATTGTGGCTGTAGTGGTCAGGTTGAATTCATGTAATTAGAGGTTCCACATTTATCAGTGTAAGGCAAATTTCATTTTAAAACTTTTTCTTAAAAAACTTAACATTATACTAAATGAATATTTCTTCCTATCACTTATGCCCATTCGCTCCTTGTTCTGCCCTTTGAGTTCAAGCAGAACAAGTCTTCCTCTCAAGCCAGCCCTTTAGATACTTGACAATATCATTTGAGTACATTAATAATGCTTTACTTAATCTGATTTCTAAACTCAAGATAATCATACCAAGTTCCTTAACCCAATTTTTATATCATCTGATTTAAGGAGCTTCACCATCCTGGTTAACCCTCACTATTCCATCTTCTGTCCCTGCAATTTTTCTAGCTTTAATATCATTACAAAAAGGTGCTACTTAGAGTTAGACACAACAGTCTACTTGCTTGATCAGAGTAGAATCACAATAAAACTATTTCTCTATTCTGAATATTATTCTTTTTAGCCACAATACTTTGAACTTATTTTTAGCCAGAGTTTTTTTATCATTTATTTTTGAATACCTCATTTGACATAATATTTTAATTCAACAAAGTCAAACTTCAGTCAGTACCTCCATTACTTTATTAATTAGATACATAGGCATGATATGAAGAAGACATTAAAACATCATTGTAGAATATTATTATCTGTGCAATAACATGTACCTATGAACAGTGTTCGAAACTTCTCTTTATTTTACCATTTTGCTGCTAAAGATATGACAAAAAAGTTATGCATTTTTCTGGAAGATTAAATCCATATATCCAAGCTATTTGACATGTTTTTGGAAATGCTACTTTATTATAAAAACCTACTTCTTCACACTAATACCAAAATAATTTTCATGACAATATGTTGCTTAGACCATTAGTCAAGTTTCTCATCTTTGAATTATGGTTTACTGGCTATCTTGCCCCTTCTTAACTACTAGTTATTACACTTAGCAATCTCCATTAATTTCATTTGGCATTTCATTCAATCATATAGACCGTGAACATGATGATATTTAGAAGGGAAAAACATTAAAAACCTATGGTACTCATTCTTAATTGAAGTCCTTATTGAACATTATATTTGCCAGAGTTGTCATTGTTGGTCAAGCAGAAAAATCAAATCTACTGAGCAACAATGGAAAATGTTTTGTGGAATTTTTGAAATGCTTTTGTTGGGATGATTGAATTTATTTAGGTTAGTTTTATAATTAAGTCCTTGGGAGATTAGATCTGTTGGGTCATATCAAAGTAAAAAGAATAGATGACTACAAAAGTATGCCTTTAAAAAGTATCACAAGTATTTATTCATTCAGTAAAAAAAGTGCCTATTATATACAAAATCCTGTATTGGGTTTTTAATTTTTTTTTAATTACAGCTTTTTTAATTTTCAAAATATATTCATAAATATTTTTCACCATTCACTTTTGTAAAAATCTTGTTCTAAATTTTTTCTTCCCTTCCCCCCACCCTCTCCACTAGATGACAAGTAATCCAACTTCTTAAATATGCAATTCTTTTATACATATTTCTACAGTTATTATGATTGTGCTAGGTTCTAGAGGAGATATATTTTGTTTTGCTAAAAAAAATACTGCTTTCATTGGGGTTTATGAGATTATAGAAGATTAAAAATGACTGTAGAAAGCAACTATGTAAATTTAGTTAAGGGTTCCAAAGGAAAGTGTCAGATAAATTCTAAGGAAGATTATTATTGACCAGGGAAATCAGGGAAGTCTTCTTGAAGAAGGTGACATTTTTGTTAGATTTTAAATTAAAACAGTGATTATTAGATAAAGATAGAGAAGGAGGTTCTTTTAGGCAATGGAAATTGCTTGAACATAAAGGTTGGTAAGTGTTGAGAGATCAATTTAGTTGGAGGATAATGCATGTGGAAGGACTTAATAAAAAGATCAACCTGGAAAATTCAAAGTACCTTATTATGGCAGAAAAGATTGAATTTCACTTGGGGGAACAATAGGAAGCTACTGAAGATTTCTGAGGGGAGGAATGTATCACAATGATGATTTATTTGTATATAAAGATTAGCTCTTTGTAAGTATTACAAATGGAAGATGACAATAAACATTCACTTAACATATTTGTACTTTAATGAAATTTGTGCTTCTCTGGTAGTGGAGAACATTTTGCTTTACTTGCAGTTAATCTACATTTTACTTGGAATATTACATTTTGATTTTTAAAGTTATGTGAAAGAACTTCAGAGGGTTGACCAATGGATATCAGAAGGAATATTTTGTGAAGGTTACAGCCTGGAAAGCCTGGAAATAGGCTCCATTAAGATGGTTTGAAATCGACAGCTTACAGTTTTTTCATGTATCTCATTCAGAAAGCTCATAAATTTTACATCTACAAAAAATAGCAATGCCAGCCACCTCTTCATAAATCTAATTTGAAGCAACCTTTGGGTTAGCTTTTCATAAGAAGGGTTTCAGGAGAGTTAAAGAAGATTGGCAGGAAAGGGCTTAGTGTTATGGCCAAAAATATTTAAATAAATTTTACAGAGACTTAAAATTGAACTAAGTGCCTGAGAAGTGAATTTTTCATATTTGTGGATATTAAAAGATAAATAATAAATTGTGTGATGAATTATTGGATGTTAGGACATATTTCTTCACTAGGAGACATTGAAGTTAAGTTTGATATTTGTTATACAATGTATTCATAGATTTTAGTGTCCATCAGAAATTAAAAATACCCACTGTAATTAAAATATTTTAATTGTGATAGGTTTTTTTTTTTCTTCCAAAGGATAAGTTTTTCTCAGAGAAGGGATGCTTGATGTTTCGTTTTGTTTTTCAAGAAACAAGTGTGGTAGAATTCATAGATAACTTTTCAAAATGACAACTAAGTGAAATAAAATAAATGACCACATATCACAGACATATTTACATAACATATTGGCCTTACTAATTGCACCATAGCACTAAAATTCATGGCTTAGGCAAAGATATAACTAAATAGGCCCCATTAAGTTTAGGAAAGGATATTGACTGCAACAAGTTACTTTGTACAAACCATTTGAAGCATCTATTCTAAATTAAATATTTTACTAAAATAGACCAGAAACTAGACTTCTATTTAGAATGATTTATAACTGTTCCCGACTGATCACAGAGTGTTTCTAAATTAAAAGCCATTAATTATAGCCTTATATAGATACAAAAGATATGCAAGAAGTGCTTTGTAATTCAAGCCAGCACTTCAGGTGAGAGCTTTTTAAATTACTTGGACCATTGGAGCCACCTGCTTGACTAAATGGTGAGGGCCCCATGTTTCAGGACTCATCAGTGCATTGCAGTGTTAACATTGTTACTGATTTTTCTCATTTCTCCAGGGCAAATACTAATTAATGGATACAATTCACAGCTGATTAGCTGTAGTTTCTTCAGTAATTACATTCGCATACTAACTGTTCAGAAGAGGATTTCTAACCCAGTTCTTATTTCACTCTAAGCTTAATTTGTTTTTTGAATTGTTTGGGTCCTTAGGATAATAGCCATTTTATTTTCCTTTGTTGTTGTAGGTAGTATTAGATAATAAGTGAGTTTAATCTTAAAAATACTCTTTGATAATGAGCTGTTTGCCTTAAATGGATTTCTAATTCACAGACAAAACCTACATTTAAATAACGTTAAAGTTGTGCTAAGGGATGAGGAAAGGCTACTTACTATTGGAAACTGACTCAGAGCTTCACATATAATATATACTTGAAATTGTTATTTTCATACATAGGAAAAGGTAAAGTTCAGAAAGAAGTCATTTTGTTTCACCAAGATTATCGATACATAAAATTTGATGACATGGAATCATGTTTCCACAATTTTCCTAAAGCTATGTAAGAGTAAAAATATATCTGTGATGTTTTATCCATCAGAGAAACTATTTAAATCCTTTTTTAAACTTCACCAAACATGTACTTTCCTATTTACTTAATGATGTTAAAGTTATTACTATCTATTGTGCAAGGGTAGATTTAGGAGTGTTTTTAAAGAATGGATTTTTGCCTCTTTACATGTAAAGTCTTTCATGTAAATCCTACTTAGTTCTTGGATCATTGACACGATAAAGTGTATCATGTCAATCTGGCTTCTGTGCTTGAATTCTATATATTTAAAACAGGAGTCTAAGAAATCCCCTTTAATGTTTATTGGCATATTGAAAGTTGAGTTTTATTTTAACAATTTGGGGTTTTTAAATTACTAGGTAAGTTATCGTTTTTATTTAAAAATAAACACCATTTTTTTAAATAAGGAGGGATGCATATCTTTCATCTTCTAAAGACCAAAGCTATTTCTGACATTAAAATTATTAGAGTAAAGGCATTTTAAAAAGCAATTAGTATCCTTTTTTGTATTTCTGTTACTTAAGCAATGTCATATTGTTTAATATCAGAATAAGTGAAAGTAACTAAATAAAACCTTATTCTCTCTTTAGGATTTGGAAACATTTCTACTCAAATTGTAAGTTTTATATTTTGAGAGCAGACTTGAGAGCAGAAATAAAGAGCTGATGATTGAAATGCTGACTGTGATCTTATTTAGGGTAGTCTGAATGAGCTGCTATGACAGTGAATAAAAAATTAATGCTGTGTTCACAGATTTCAGCTTGTTCTTTTAAACTCTTGCCCATAATGCTGTGTTGAGGCGATTAAATATTAAAGTTTTCAACAGTTCTCATGGATATTGATATAGGTTTAAGTATTGCACTGGGATGTTTTCTGATTCTGTCAGGCTTATTATTTATTTCAATTCATGCCATACCTCATTCACTGGAAAATAGAATCTGAGTACTGGGAATGAAATTTGATTTACTTTAATTCACATTTTTGCCCTTACACTGGTGACATCTGTTCCTAAAAAGTAAGCTGTGAAATCCCAATATATATATTAGACATGTGTCATGGTAGTGGACTTGGAATTTCTTTTCTTTCTCGCATTTGACAAATGCCATTTCAGTAAACAATGTACACTGGTGACCAATTAGCCAAATGCTTGTAATAGCTTCCATTCACTACTAGTCTCTGAGCAAGACTAAATGATTGTTGAATGCAATTCAGTCAGGTAAACTCCATATTTCAGTCTCTGTGGGAACTAGCCAAAAATTTAGTGCTTGAAATCTCATTAATATTTCATATTTGATCACAGAAAAGCACGATTTTATATAATAACATCAATGCATTTTCCAAAATAACACCTGAACTTCAGTAAATCACCATGACTCTTTAGTATATGACATACTAATATGAGAAATCTATTTTTCTTTTAGTTTGGGAACAATAACAACTATATGAATATGGCTGAAGCAAATAATGCCTTCCTTGCTGCCAGTGAGGTAGGTTTTTAAAAAATGAATCTCTTTATACTTTGTTCTTTACTTATGTATTTTAATAGACTTAAATAATGATGAGTATTAGATTTGGAATATGGCATGTGGAACACAAAATTAGAATCATAATAAGATATAAAATAACATGACTCATCTCCATTAGCTAGCCACAAATCTGTTGTCTCATCACATGCCAAAAAGGGGTTAAAAAAGTGAAAACCCTGAGTGATGAAAACTGCATAAACATAACAAATACAACTATATTTGAACAAAATGTACATTTTCAGAACCATATTAGAGTTTCATGGATTATGAGTTTTATCTGTACAAATAATTTAATTTTGGTTGAAATGGCCTGAGAAACTATGGGGGGAAAATCCCAACAGAGTAAGTTGGGCTTATAACTGCGTGTATGGTATGATATGGATAGGTGATAGAGTGAGCCCTAAGAAGCCCAGTAGTACTATTGGTTACAATGTAAATGGACTTCAGTTTAATAGAATGAACTATGTTAATTATTGCCCATCTCCCTTTAAGTTCATGAATATGTGCACATGCAAGCAAGCTTTTGTGTATATGTATAGAGTCACACTCTAGGAAAGCTTTATTTTAGCCATTCTAAAAGTACTTGATCACTTGAAATGGGTGTGAATACAAAAAAGTAAAGATTTTAATTTTAATTTTAAAGCAGGGCAAAATGAAAGTTAAATGGAGCCAAATGGAATGTTTCCTCTTGTGATTTGTATAATAGAAAGTTTTCATCTTCCAAATATATTCAGAGATAGGAGACTGAAGGAGCTTGACCCTGGAGATTGAAAGTACTAATGGTTTCATAAATGATCTTGGTATAGTGAAGTGAATGATATAGAAGAAATTAACTTGGAGAATATGTTATAATAAATTTGAAATAGAATTAAGAGCCATTATAAATTAATCATTTTTCACAGTGACCATCATCTCCGTACCCAAGAAAATTGCTTAGATAAGGGAATATTGTTTGGCATGAGCTTTAGTGTTATTTGTAATAATGAACACCAACCCCATCTGTAAGGACAACATGATGTTTCATTCGGTAGAATTTTTTTCCCTACATTTGAATCAAACATTGATGAAAGCTCTGTTGCCAGCAGCTGTTCAGAGACAATTTAATTCCAGCTGTGATAATTCACCGTGTCAGACATTGGCTGTTATATGTTGATACAACAGTTCTCCAGATTTGCATTTTTATCAAAAGGAACAAATGTTTTGAACATTTCAGTACAGATGGCATTTAACCATGTACCTACTACTCTAACATGTACATGATAAATATTGAAAAGTTAATAAGTTTTTAAAAAGTGACATCAACTCTCTCCAGTTTAATCTGAAGAGGGCTACTGTAGTCTTTTATTTAGAACCAAAGAATGTTTTGCTGATGATATGCCTTGTTATAAATTTTAAAAAAATAATTTCACTTAATCCAGTGATTTATAATCTTCATTTTTCTAAAGTTAAATGCAATCTAACACTTAGCTATAAATGTGAGTGTCATTAATATTTTCCAAATTCTAAATTATAATTTGTAGTGTTTTTCATATGTCAAATATTTTATTCTATTTTTAATAGGTTATTAAATAAATGCTATACTTTTAAAATGCAGCATAATTTTTAGCAGCATAACTTTAGAAGACACTACTGTATTAGCTATTATATCTGTATCAGATTTCTTTTTTAAAAAAAGAAAGATTTAGACTATTATGACTACCTCATAATAAATTTTGTTGGAAAAAAATCAAACAAACCAAGAGATGGCCTTCAATAGTAGTCTCATTGCTCATCTTTTATTCGGCAAAAAAACAGAGTGATGTAACTAAATGTTAAGGCACGGCATTATATAGTGTGTGCCTAATTTTGCAATTACTACATTAAAAGTATATTATTTGGTTTTAGCATTTTAATTAGTGCCAGCTAATTCAAGACTTTAGGTTTGGATGTTCTAAAGTGTAAATTATAGTCCTTGAAACCAATTTCATTCTGATAGAAAATACATTGTAGATTACAGCACTATAGACATTAGAATACCTTGTAGTTTGAATTTCGCACATTTGTTTTATGTTTTGTGCCTATGTCATGATTATCCTGACCATTTTTAAAGCATCTTAAATATTTATTGAAATAATATTTCAAGTGTTAATTACAGTGGTAATGAAAACAGCCAAATGCCACATATCAAGAATGAGTGTTTATCCGTATTGTTAATGTGATATGTTAGATTTCATTAAGCAGTAATGGGGTAGCAAATGAGTCACAAATTACAGTTGCATCTGTTACTAGACCACATTAGTGCCAAAATAACTGCAAATGCAGCCATAGGGTTATGTTCATTAGCCAACCACTTTTGTGGCCAATCCATCCTTTTGTGTTTGTGAACTCAGGGTACCACAGTGAGAAAATTTACATCCTTGTTTGTTTGTTAGAATGAGGAAGAAAGAAAAACAAATCTTTAATATTGCTCCAGATTTCAGATGTAGAATTAAGCTCCATTGTTCTGTATCTATGGAGTTTTAAAGAGTGTCAGATTGCCCTACTGCAGGCTCTACTAGTTTGGGACCTCATCATTTCTAGTGTGAGACCAATAATGACAGCTGACAGGTTCTATATGAAAGAAAAGGGTTTTTCCCCTTCTGTTTGTTTCGATATTCTCTCAAGTGGTTATTAATTTATATCACCATTAACGGTTTGAAGGATGACAGTTTTCGACAACTAATGAGATCTTTTACTTTTCACAAAAGATTTAAATTAACTTTCATTGACTTACTCTTTCAGTTGATGCAAATGAAAAAAAAATAACCTATTTTGAGTTAGTACTAGGCACTAACCATTAAAAAAATGACTTCCAGGTTTTTTTTTTAAGTTCCACTTAAGAATTTATGACTAATCCAGCTTACCAAGGCTGTCCTGATATATATCAAATGGGCTCTAATTTTATATTTTTAAAAAAAGGAAAATAATGTTTCTTCAAATGCTGAAAAATTTATATAAATAAAATTCCATGGTGCAAAATAACTGGACAATATTAATATAGTTAGAATATTTTGAAGAAATTGGAGATAATTGGTAGATATTATTATGATTAAAACCTATTGATTAATTAGTATGTATGTATGGTGCTTTACTGTTCAAGGATATCATAAGATTCACCAAAAGCCCACAGTAATCTTTGTGTAAAATTGTTTGTTACAAACAATGACTACTTCCATTATACTTAGAGTTATATTAAAAAAAAATAATAATACTATCACTTAGCTTATAAGTTGTGCCAGGAAGTAAAGATGTATAATGTTCAGTGCTAGATTAATGTTGTATGTGTACTACAACATTGTCAGTATTTTATGAAGCATGAGAATAATGTCAGCTGTTTGTGCTGTTTCACTAACATATCAATAAAGTGGCAATTTGTTATATAGCCAAATCTAATGTAGCTGATGTTCCAACTAACAACAAAGACAGATGTTGCTAATTAAGTACGCATTAAAAAACTGTTAATACTGATACTCCATTAAAACCATATGATAATGAGACTTAAATCTTTAATCAGAATGATCAGCAAAACTTTATGTATGTAAATTTGTGCTTAAGATGTTTTCATTTGAGAAATACATATTTAGCCAAGATTTGAATATGTTTCAGTTCAAAATTATTTCTCTGTCCAGAAGATACATAAAAGACTATTATAATATAAAAGATTTTGATTTCCTTTTAGCAGACATTCCATACTCCAAGCCTCGGGGATGAAGAGTTTGAAATCCCACCAATCACTCCACCTCCAGAGTCAGACCCTACCTTGGGAATGTCAGATGTACTGTTACCCTTTCAAGGC